>NC_079213.1:66670545-66685545 GCF_029633865.1 Lampris incognitus | reverse complement strand
CTCCTCTGGTCGGTCGGGGCGCCTGTTTGGGGGAACTGGGGGGAATAGCGTGACCCTCCCACGCGCTATGTCTCCCCGGCGAAACTCCTCACTGTCAGGTGAAAAGAAGCGACTGGCGACTCCACATGTATCGGAGGAGGCATATGGTAGTCTGCAGCCCTCCTCGGATCGGCAGCGGGGTGGGTGGAGCAGCGATCGCGACGGCTCAAAAGAGTGGGGTAATTGGACAGGTACAATTGGGGAGAAAAAGGGGGACATCCGCCCCTACAAAAAAGTGATCCTAAACAGACACGTGTGTGTGTGTGTGTGTGTGTGTGTGAGTGAATGAGAGCGAGAGAGAGAGAGAGAGAGAGAGAGAGAGAGAGAGAGAGAGAGAGAGAGAGAGAGAGAGAGAGAAAGTGGAAGAGCACAAATGTTATATTGCCTGTTGTAGCCTGTAGCCATTTCATACCTCAGTGGTGGCCTACTGAAACTCCTCCAGTGGACAGGATGCCCGTTAAATACACGTCATTTGTGTTTGCATCGTTTCATGGAGTTAATCCTAAATATTTATTAGATGGGGGCAGTAACAAACCTGTCCGCTGGAAAGCTGGGCGGTGGATGTGACAATAGCGACGGAGCACGAGCGAGCCCATTTGTCCACTGAGAGTTCGGCCATCTGTGCTCGTGAGCTTTGTGGAACAGATAAGAAAAGACGGTCACGAAAACCAGCCGGCAGGAAATACGGAACTAGTGCGGTATCCGAAAAAGAAGAAGAAAAAACAAGAAAGAAAGGAAAACTAAGACAGACGTTAGCGGTCTTAAAGGTTTCCATTTCATCAGAACAATAAAGAATTGGGGCACTGTAGAGGAGCTCGATCAGGAGTCGTGACAACTTTCTCTTTCGGCTACACAAACGTGCACCATTTATTCCTTCACCATAACAACAACCAAAAACCCGCGCAGCGGAAGTGTATCACTGTAAACACTAACCGAGAAAACAGCAGCTGCAAACAAACGTTCCTACAAGCTCAATAAGGGGAATTATGTATCCCTATAACCACTACAGCACATCGTTTATGCTCCTCGGCGAACGTCATATCCGGTGAATGATTTCTTGATTTTTTATTTTATTTTGGTGAACAGAACAAATGTCGGGAAAGAAATTAGGAAGGCGAGGGCAATAAAAGCGACGGAAAGCAAAAACAACTGTGCAAATGTTTGCTTAAAAAATACTCTTACCTGAACACCCCTTTCGAAGCGGGGCAAACATTTACCCATCGAATCGAGCTGTTTGCAGATGAAATTCGCAGGCAGGGTCCAGGGCGGTGATGAGAGGAGAGAGAGGGAAACTATTTGTCATTGCTGGGTTACTCTGAGGCCTGGAGAGCGAGGCCTTTTATCACTGTCTGAAACCCGCACGCACTCGCACACAGACCCCCACCCTACCCACGCACGCACACGCACACACACACACAAAACACAGACGCTTGCATGCACTTACATACAAACGCATACACCCATAGTGACACATGCAGATATACACGTATACATACATGCACTCACGCACATAAGCACTGTACTGTCTCCGTACATTTCTGACACACTCGCCCCGGCACATACCTTCACATACCTACGGACACTGAGACAACACAGCTGGGCGAGAGGCTAAAGGTGGCAGTATTTTTCTTGTTGCGCCAAGAAAAAGGGGGGACATGAATAGAGAAAGAGCGGAGGGCAAAGGGCACAGGGTAATGAGGGAGCGAGAGAGACACAACCGAGGGAGAGAAGTGAAAACATAACAGACATGGACAAATGCCGTAAAGAGTGGCAGAAATACGTGAAGGGCGTCCGGGTAGCGTAGCGGTCTATTCCGTTGCCTACCGGGGTTCGCCGGTTCGAATTCGCTTGGTCGGGCGGCCCTATGGACACAATTGGCCGTGTCTGCGGGTGGGAAGCCGGATGTGGGTATGTGTTCTGGTCGCTGAACTAGCGCCTCCTCTGGTCAGTCGAGGCACCTGTTCTGGGGGGGGGGGTAGCGTGATCCTCCCACGCGCTATGTCCCCCCTGGTGAAACTCCTCACTGTCAGGTGAAAAGAAGCAGCTGGCGACTCCACATGTATCAGAGGAGGCATGTGGTAGTCTGCAGCCCCCCCCCCCGGATCGGCAGAGGGGGTGGAACAGCGACCGGGACGCAGGGGCGAAAATCTGACATCAACTTTGGAGGGGACAATCAAACCATTGTGATGTAAAGGGCGGGGGCTCGCAATCTTTTGAAACTTAAATATGCACTATTAAGTGTCTATAATCAGCACAGGTGCGTTCGTTGTGTATTATTAATATTATTGAAATTACATAGTTATGTTTATGGTGATATATTGGGGGGGTATATCATATTTTCCCAGGATGGGCGGGGGGGTCGTGCCCCCCTCCGTCCCCCCAAGGATTTCCGCCTATGCCGGGACGGCTCGGAAGAGTGGGGTAATTGGCCAAGTGCAATCGGGGAGAAAAAGGGGGGGGGGTCAAAAAAAAAGTGTCCGACTTACTAAATATAGAAGGTGCAAAATCAGTATGGTATTGTTTCTGTGCACCCTGGCCCATGCTTACGGAAATGAAGACGGCTGAATGGAAGTGTGACACAGGAGGGAAAGTGCTCTGAAAACGGTGTGTGTCCTGAGACAGGAGAGTGAACAAAAACACACAGAGAGCTGGACAAATGTGACATCAGAAATCTAATTTGTAGTTTTGATTTGTTTAAAAATGAACAAAAATAGACAAATAGGGTTAAGGTTAGATAAGAAACGTCTTCGAATTAGTGTGCCATGCTTGCGTTTATTTCATTAGTCGTTGTGGCGTCGGTTCCTCCTCGCCATCCTAATGGTCTACGTAGAATCAGACGGAAACTGTGAAACAGACCTAAATATTAAGTATTACATGGCATTGATTAAGAGGAGATATGGGCGAGACTATACGCGTACATGGTGCCCTTAAAACCAGATTTAAGGGAAACTTTCATCTCAGAGTGCAAACTAAAGGGGAAACTAATCTAGCCGTCCACCGGCCTTCTCATTTCCTATGGCTCATAGGCCGGGCCCCTCCTTCCACTCACCCAGTATGTCTGTAATCTCAAGACAGACGAGGACTCCGCCGCCTCAGTCTATAGAGGAGTCCACGGAGCGTGACTGAAATTTGCTGCATTGCTTCGTATGTAATCCTTATTTTGTTATCAATCCAACTTGTTTACGGTGTGGCCGATGTGGTCGTACGCCGATCAGGCCCGGCCGCAGACCAGTACAGCAATGTTGGCTCTCTGTCGCTTAAATGTAACCTCCCAATCTCTTCATTCTCTCTTTCTCTCCATCTCTAGCTAGTATATCTCTCTCACTATCACACGCATACAGTTTAATAAAGCTGAGATGCCTTCTCTCTCTCTCTCTCTCTCTCTCTCTCTCTCTCTCTCTCTCTCTCTCACCATGATGTTATTATTTTTATGCTGTATTCACTAAACATTTGTTGCAGAAACGCCACTTGCTTTTTTTTCTTAACTAGAAAGTGAGAAATTATATGGTAATGAGGTTCTGATATGGATTACAAGCACCAATGTTGGGCATTTTCCATGTTCAAATTATTTGCACGTATTAATGAACCTAAATCAGTCAAGCGAAGCCAGCTTATGTATATTTGCACAGTAGGTACGCACGGTGTACTCAGTTTGATACGGGAGTACAAATAATGATCAAAACCATGAAGAAGATACTATTCTACTCTCTCTCTCTCTCTCTCTCTCTCATATGTATATAAAATCCAGTAAGTCAAGTAAATTCTTTACAATTTGGATTATTTTGCTCCTTATTTGTTGAGCACTTTCCCTACCATTGATTGTTTCGTTTAACAAAGTTTTATATACACTATATATATATATATCCATCCATTATCCAAACCACTAATCCCAATCGGGGTCACGGGATGCTGGAGCCTATCCCAGCAGTCATTGGGCGGCAGGTGGGGAGACACCTCGGACAGGCCGCAGCCCATCACAGGCATATACATACATACATACATACATACATACATACATACACTACCGTTCAAAAGTTTGGGATCACCCAAACAATTTCGTGTTTTCCATGAAAAGTCACACTTATTCACCACCATATGCTGTGAAATGAATAGAAAATAGAGTCAAGACATTGACAAGGTTAGAAATAATGATTTTTATTTGAAATAAGATTTTTTTTAAATCAAACTTTGCTTTCGTTAAAGAATCCTCCATTTGCAGCAATTACAGCACTGCAGACCTTTGGCATTCTAGCTGTTAATTTGTTGAGGTAATCTGGAGAAATTGCACCCCACGCTTCCAGAAGCAGCTCCCACAAGTTGGATTGGTTGGATGGGCACTTCTTTGAGCAGATTGAGTTTCTGGAGCATCACATTTGTGGGGTCAATTAAACGCTCAAAATGGCCAGAAAAAGAGAACTTTCATCTGAAACTCGACAGTCTATTCTTGTTCTTAGAAATGAAGGCTATTCCATGCGAGAAATTGCTAAGAAATTGAAGATTTCCTACACCGGTGTGTACTACTCCCTTCAGAGGACAGCACAAACAGGCTCTAACAGGTACTATTTAATGAAGATGCCAGTTGGGGACCTGTGAGGCGTCTGTTTCTCAAACTAGAGACTCTAATGTACTTATCTTCTTGCTCAGTTGTGCAACGCGGCCTCCCACTTCTTTTTCTACTCTGGTTAGAGCCTGTTTGTGCTGTCCTCTGAAGGGAGTAGTACACACCGGTGTAGGAAATCTTCAATTTCTTAGCAATTTCTCGCATGGAATAGCCTTCATTTCTAAGAACAAGAATAGACTGTCGAGTTTCAGATGAAAGTTCTCTTTTTCTGGCCATTTTGAGCGTTTAATTGACCCCACAAATGTGATGCTCCAGAAACTCAATCTGCTCAAAGAAGTGCCCATCCAACCAATCCAACTTGTGGGAGCTGCTTCTGGAAGCGTGGGGTGCAATTTCTCCAGATTACCTCAACAAATTAACAGCTAGAATGCCAAAGGTCTGCAATGCTGTAATTGCTGCAAATGGAGGATTCTTTGACGAAAGCAAAGTTTGATGTAAAAAAAATCTTATTTCAAATACAAATCATTATTTCTAACCTTGTCAATGTCTTGACTCTATTTTCTATTCATTTCACAACATATGGTGGTGAATAAGTGTGACTTTTCATGGAAAACACAAAATTGTTTGGGTGATCCCAAACTTTTGAACGGTAGTGTACATACATACATACATACATACATACATACATACATACATACATACATACATACATATATAGTACATATATAGTACATATAGTATATATACACACATATACATACATATACATATATATATATATAGAGAGAGAGAGAGAATTCCACTCATTAGTTGAGCACTCTTATCAACACCATTGACGGTTTCTGAGAAAAAACAAACTATATATATATATATATATATATATATATATATATATATCATAATTTGTCCCACATGATAGACAGGCAGACAGATAGACAGAAAGATATAGGGGGTAACAAAGAGCCTCCCTTCTGCACATTACACAGCATAAGAAAGAAAAGGAGGGACAGTGTTGGAAAAGAGTACGTGAGGGAGAGAAGAGAGAGAGAGAGAGAGAGAGAGAGAGAGAGAGAGAGAGAGAGAGAGAGAGAGAGAGAGAGAGAGAGAGAGAGAGGCTGCTACATCATCCACTCGTCCTGCCACATTTACCTTGGGCTTATTAGCCTATAAAATCATCATATTTGGGCCCTCTGTATTTGTTTGATTGCATTTTCCTCCATGTCATTGAAAATATGTGAGATGTTATGTTACACCCTATTGATTACCAGTGTTAATTAAAATTTTAATTAAAGTTTTTTATGGTCTGTGTTTCACTTGTGATAATAGTGTGGAGAGCCGAGACAGTCTCCTCTATAAATCCAATCTTTATTTGCGGCGGCTGGCCATCAACAAATACAACTGTGTACATAAAATTTTACTAACATTGATTTTGAAAATATTAATATTACTTTAAACATTGGAGATGTATTATTCAATTTAGAACTGCAAAGCATGAAATCCCGGTGCTATAACTCAGTTAATGAACAGGAAAAGTCCATTACAGACCTATCAGCAGACGCGTCATCTGATCCACATAAGTGCCTTTGATAGAAGCAGAATCATTCACTTTGAGCTGCGCAGAAGGCTCCTTATATAACAGCAAACGATGCATTGTGAAGTCACAATGGGCCCAGATGAATGGCTTTTTTTCTCTCTCCCGCTTCCCGAGAATGCCGAAGACATCATCAACCCCAATTTTATTTCTCTCTTAAGTATCCGTCTTTTAGATCACCCCGTGTCGTTTCACGGGCGTCATTTCGTCTCTGAAAACTCCCACCGGAGACTCCTCCGATCAAACAAAGGCCCACGGGATGGTTTATCAGACAAACCCGAGTACGGCGTACAAACTGATATCCCTCCCTCCGTCTAAACGCAGGCCTCCTGGGCTTCTAACGTGGCTAATTCAAGGGCGATCTAATTGGGTCGGTGTGATAAATTAATAAACATTTACAGTATCCTATTTGTTGGACAAACTGTTTGTCCAGACGCCGCGATACGGAGCTATGTTTTCTTCCCCGCTTTTTATTAGATGGAACTTCTGAAGGGGAACATAAAGTCCATTTGCGGTCCGTGTGTGTTTATGCTTCGGGGAAAGAGATTGTGAAGAAGGCGGGGAGGGAGGCAGGGAGCGGGTGCTTCGAGTAGAAAAGGAAATGAACGGAGAAAGAATGGAGGGCAAAGGGCACACGGTAATGAAGGGGAGAGACAAAACCGAGGGAGAGAAGTGAAAACATATAACAGAAAGACAACACTCTGTGCTAGTCCATCTCTCCAGCAGTGTGTTAATTAGCGGTATGTCAGTCTTAAATGAAGTGTGGAGGAGTGGCGACCAGAAATTGGCCCGACACCGGGTAACATGCTGGAGGCCTTATGGTATTTATAACCCAGGGGACTGCGGATTATCCCTCTCCTCCGCCCCCGTCTCCTCTCTCTCACGTCCTCCCACAACCCCCTCGATGCATCGCTCTGTCCCTCTTCCCCGGTTCTCACCCACCTTCCTTCCCTCTGCCTAGCGCGTCCCCCTCCCCTCCACTTCCCCCTCCTCAGGTCCATTTATGCCCTTTCCCGCTCTTTCACATCTCTGTCTGGGGCCTGCATCTCTCATAACCCCATTTCACAGTGCCCCACTTCACAACCGCCCTCTATGCCACCGTGTCCTCGGTCCAAGCTGTGACATAAAGACCGATCAGGACAAACGCCTTCCGAATGGGGCAGCACCATGGGGGCATCATTGTTCCCCCGCCACCCTTCCTCCTACGCAGGCCTGACTGATGTGTTTGCCCATTGTTTTCTGAGGGGATCATCGGGATCACTGAGTGGCATGTTGTTTTAAGGGCTAAGCTCCAACCAAAAGGCTCCATTGTTTGAGCCATTCTGCCATCAGCCGCTAACAGCCCAGAGGCAAGACCCAAACAAGATGGGCTCATTTAAGGGTCCTTGGATGAGCTTGGTGCCGACATTTACCGCTGAAAACGTTCCTTGATGGACTAGAGTAATGATTGATTATATATACATTTTCAAATTCCTTCCCCGTCGTCTTGACTTCCTTTGTAAGAGTTGTTCATGGTACTAGAGTTTTTCTGTTCTTGTCACTAAATGAAGTGATATGAGTTGTTCAAACTGGCTTGTCAATTGTATTGTTTTTCAGGGACAACTTTGATCTGCTGAACTGATTAACTCTAAGCGAGATGTTTTCTTTCACCATCTTGATTGCCAGATTGTAAAATTGATTTCTGGATAGAAACTTGAAATCATCAGCGGTCAACCGATGTCACTGAAATGCTTTATTAGCCTGGTCTTGAAATCACACAAAACACTCGTGCACTCATTGTGAGGCCAGAATAAATAAACATTGTTCTTTGGCAAGATAATAGCTGACAGATGGCTGCAAGACAGCAGCACTACTTTTGAAGCAAGCACAGACTAATGAATGAAATAGGGAGTCCCTACCCTCTCCAGAAGTGCGAGTTTGTTTCCTTTTGCGTCTTTTCAAAAACTGTTGGTTTTGAAGGTTAAAGACATTCTGCCCATGTAATTACCCTCTGCAAACTATCCGCAGGCTAGAGTGGCTTCTTACTGGGGTGATGCTTCGAAGTGAGGGGAAGGGGAGAGAGAACTGGTAAGGTTGACAGGATTTTCCGCACTTTGGAAACTGTATATCTGTGCGTTTTCATTTACTAGACCATTTGTCCCATATGGCCTTTGCATGAGGCATTACTTTTTCATGTTTTGACCTGCTTCATTTTCAAAACATTCTTTTTAATGATACAAAAGCTTATGAGATCGTCTCAGACTATTGCATAAGCATGTCATTAAATTCATGAATCGCTTACACTATAAATAAATCTGTCCATAACACTTGGACCAGCAAATTCCGCTGGGTTTGCCCTACAAAATACCTAGTGTGAATTCTAATTCACACTCACGTACACACACACACACACACACACACACCCATATATAGGGGACACATATCATAAATTCCCACATATACGCATACACTTTACATGGACTGTGTCTGATCAGCAAGTCTTCTAGAGGTGAGTATTGACAGCTTTTGTTATTCATAGCATATTCAAGCTATTATATTTTCTCCCCTCCTGCCATAATGTTGCCAGCGTTGCGGAACGCATTGGTAGCTATCATTTGCTGGCTCTTTTTAAAAAACGTCTTGAGGCGTGACATTATTACCCATGAGCTATAAGGAGCCTATTCAATGACCAAACAGGGCCGGTTGTTCCTTTTATGGCTGCCACACTCACTGTGAGCGCCAGGGTTCAAAAGGGCATGGCCTCCCTGCCCTTGTGACATGCTAACACCATCTTTTTATACCTTCCTTAATCGAAACACCTTGTACTACATCACAGTTATGCTTTGGGAAAATTAAGGTCACTGTATTGATTACATATTTGCCATTATACACCAGGCACTAGTATGCTCACAAATCGTCCCATTTGCCTTGTGCCTTAAGACATGTATCCCCCAGTCCTGCAGTATATCACTACTCATACAGCCATATTTGTGCAAGAACAGTATTGTACCTTCCTTTTATTTGGTGTTATTGAGAATCCTTGGCTTTGGGTAGAAGTCAATTTTCCAAGCTTTTTGTCCTCCCCAGAAGTCACTTAATGTTATAAAGGAATCCAGTTGGGCAAGTGCTTTAAACATAGATTTGCTGTCTAGCATTTGTCAGAGGTCAACAGCGAACAAGCCCTTTGGTGGCTATTAAGGCCCACCGCTAAACTTGTTCTTTTTCTCCCGGCGATTAGTAATTAAGAAATATCTCTAACTTATGATGGACACTCAGCTCAGCAGAACCCCATCTCAAAAACAGGTGATCCATAGCAGGGCTAAAAGGTCATGTCAAGTGGCATGTTAGTATTTCACTTTAACTTTGATTAAAGATTTTTGAAAAAGATGGGAAAACGACTCAATATCGGCACAACCCTCCCTCTTGCACCGACGCGCCCCGGGGTTCTATATTTCCTGCAGAAATCGATAAGGTGGGAACTTAAGAAGCTATTGCTGCTCTCTCAGGGTGCAGCACGCATTCATTCATCCTCTCTCTCCTCCGATGGATCAGAGCAGCCCACAGGAGCATAGAAATACAGATAGAACTCTTTCTACTGCCCACCTTCCTTCTACCTTGGAGCCACCCCTTCACACCACTGTGCATTTCAATGCCGTTTTCCACAAGGAAGAATTTACAAATACAGCAGCGGTAGGTATACAGTGAGAGGTTTCCCAATAAAATGGGTTATTGTGGTACCAAAAACATCGGCGTCCAATGAAACCGGGTATTTGTAATGTTTACAGAACGGCCAGTATGAAAGTCTCTTTGACAGTGATGAAAAAGGGAACATCAGGCTCTAGCATGGGAATATTTTAGATTAGATTACGCCTGATGACGTTTGTGATTCATTTCAAGTAGCTGCCTGGCATCCACCATTATGGTGGTTTTGTATATTGGGTGTATAAACTTCTCCACACTGATTTGAATTTTGGATGCTTCCTTCAAAATGTACTTGAGGTTAATGTAATGTGCCAAAGCACGCCTTACACCGGGATCAGACGACACGATATTTTTGTCTTTCACGATGGTCACCATGTCAGATTAGGCAATCATAGCGCCATAGCGCAATCATGGCGGCAACACTACAAATATCACCCCGACCAATCATCATATGCTGCCTTTCACGATCTTGCGCAAGGTCGCCGGGGTGGAGGGTCAAGAATGGAGAACAGGGTTGCAGACTCGTTTACTGGGTGTATACCACAGTGGGCCCTGTCTTGTTTAACAGTGTGATATATTTTACTATTTAAAGGACTCATATAATCACAGCATTTAGTAGGAGGCCCTTAAAGGTCCTTTAAAGCAGCTGTCTGTCAGCACACACACACACACACACACACACACACACACACACACACACACACACACACACACACACACACACACACACACACACACACACACACACACACACACAGCAACATATAATCACATTCAAACTCATTTATCTATATTTGCACATCATACAATCACACAAATGTATTATAAAGTGACAAAGATGTACACCCTCCCACACATGCTTGCAAGCTGCGCACATGCATCAAAAGAAATCATAAAAAGCCTCCGTGTAATAGAGAAATAATCTGCATGTTTAGCACATTAAGCACACATGCACATTCCCACATTTATCATATCCACGCCACCCCCCCACCCCCACGCGAATGTCTAACCTCAAACCCCTTAGGCCAGTGTAAATAGGGCCTATGGCTGGACTCAAAGTCCAAAGTGGAAAGGAAAGAGAGAGTAAGACTGGAGGGAGGGGTATTGAGCAGCTTGTGTTTCTTTCTTTCCGTTGCCGCTACAAACCAAATACCAAGGACGAATGTGAACCCTTCAACCGAATAGGGTTACAGGCCTATGTCTTAGCCCCATTGCTGATTGACTATAATATGAATATAACTGTACGCACCACACAGGGGATTTGGGTGCATGCCACAATTACCGGCGACTCTGCCGTAATGGGAAATAAATTTGCGGGAACATTGCTAGCCATCCATCTTTATTTACAAGTGGTAATGATGGCGCGTGTTACAGTTCTGCGAAGGCTGGGGTGGGGCAAGGCTTTAACTGGGCCTTCGGGCAGGTAGACAGGTCGGCGGGAGAAAAGACTGCCGGAATGACGGGGAGTTGCGGTCAGACTTAAAGCGGCGAAGGCGAGTCGGCGCGCAGAAACCCTGCGGAAAGTCGCTGGCCAGGCAGACAGGCAGCAAGACAGGAAGGCCGGGAGGCAGGCAGCAAGACAGGAAGGCCGGGAGGGTGGCAGGCATAGAGAACAGGTAGACAGGCTGACTGCAGACATAACAGTAAATGTGCAGATAAACAAGCAGCCTGTCAGAGACAGGCACACAGACTGGCAGGCAGACACACATGTGAATAGACAGGCAGGCAGGCAGACTTGCAGGGGCTGCCCTCTTCAGAGCTCGTGGTGGAAAGGGAAAATGGTAGCAACTCACGTAACCCAAACTTGTCTCATCATAGGCTCCTTGTGTTGATTAAAAATTCGTTTCATTCCATGATAATAATGACCCTAATGTCCTACACTGAATTATATGGTGAAGTGAGCATAGTGCACTGGCGGATCAATCCCTTAAGCAGCCACCCTACCTCCCATTGATTCCTCTCAGTAAGATGAATGTCTTCTGCACACCAGTTCCTTCAAACCGCATATGAAAAACTCTATCACAATGTAAAGTTCTGTTGTTATACCCAAATCTCCCTTTATTCACTGTTATTTTCTTTCTTTCTTTCTTTCTTTCTTTCTTTCTTTCTTTCTTTCTTTCTTTCTTTCTTTCTTTCTATCTTACTTGAATCAAAGTTTTACTTTTTTATGCATCTACTTGGTCAGTAAACTCCATAGATAATAATGCCCACCAATGGGTTTCTGTGCCGGCTCTGTCAGTGAAAACAAGTTTCCTGCAGGACAATAAAGACTATATCTATGCCCAAAGCCGTGGAAGACTTGTGTAAGAAAACATTGTCATTTCTTACCTGCCAAAAAGTGTGTGTTTGTTTTTAATGAAGATTTATAGTTTTGGATCCTACAATAGTGAGCTGACCATACGTTTCCTTAGTTAACAGATTTAAGTTTCTTTTCCCCCCTCCAAATGCACAGTAGGATTGTGGGTATTATTGCAAATAACACCTTAGAATAACTCATACTGTGGTAGAAAATAAAAGTGCTTCCCACATGTTATGCCTAAAACAAAGCAGTCGACAGCGAAAACTAAAATTTGGAAAGTCCTCTTTGTTCCCGTACTACCTATTTATTATCCCCCGTGATCTCTTCGTCCTGACACCGGTCCTTCATCAGAAACGTGAGGAAACACGCCATAGTATAGAAGGCCCTTTATAAACATAATGCTCTTTGTGAGTGTCTCCCCTGTAAATACATCCCCCCCAGCCCTCTGCACGGCCCACTGCTTTTTGAATAAGCGTCACTAAAACGGCATTCAGCAGGACATGTTCCTGTCAAAGATGCTAAACCATGCAAGTCGGAGCTCAGGCTTCCTGCATGAGTCCCCCTAAATGAGATGTCCACGGGGATAATAGCACTGCCTGTTTGCTAGCTAGCGCTCTGTGTGGCTCTTTTCATGCCAATTAGACTCTGTGATATAGTCACAGCAGATGCACCGCCGGCTCTGGGATACCCATATGATCACAGGCCCGGCGGCACGACACCAGGATACGGGGAGACACGGCGGATCCTATCTGGGAGGGGGGGGGGGCAGAGGAGAGGAGAAGAGAAGAGAAGAGAAGAGAAGAGAAGAGAAGAGAAGAGAAGAGAAGAGAAGAGAAGAGAAGAGAAGAGAAGAGAAGAGAAGAGAAGAGAAGAGAAGAGAAGAGAGTTATCTTCTGTTAAAGTTGATGAATAAAGTTGCGGATTAAGCTCAAGGCTGGAATAGATGTAAAATGTAGCGACATACCATTGTTATATAACACCCATCCATAGCTGTTATTATCATATTGCATGTTCATAATAGTAAAAAAAAAACACATTTATCATGCAGACTTCTATTTCAATGCCTGTTCACCCCTTAAGTCATTTTCTATTTGGGCCAAAATAGCCTGTTTTAAATCACAACTGTGAACCACAAATATTGTGAATAATTTGGATAAATGAGAAAAAGATAAGCTATATTTGGTATTTTCAACTAAATATTACAAACGTATTAATATAAAACCTGAACATGGCCCGGGTCGGTGCGATGGGGAAGAGTGCATCCATTGATAACTCGTTAACAATGTTATTTCTTGGGGCTTCACGTGGATCGTTTATACACTGACCCAGATTCATGACATAACAGAGCCTTTTCAAAACTTTTTTTATTCCTGCCCTTTAGCTCTCTCTAGCTCCCTCTACCGTCTCGCCTACCTGCCCTCTAGGTGTTCAACGTGTCAGTGAGAACATTAACCCGCTGACAAAGGCAGAATGGCTGGTAATGACACTAATGAAGTGTGACAACGGCGCAGAGCCTTCCCGGCCCACACTCGGGGCCCCCAAAATTGGATTAGTGATTAACCATGTTGTCCCGTACCGAGTCAAATGGCCGTGGCGACACAAAAGGTGCTCTGTGCCCTCCCTGTCTGTGCTCGCCCACCCCACCGAGAGGGGACGCCCTGGGTAGAGAGACGGGGAGAGCGAAGAGAGAGAGAGAAGAAGGGTAATGAATTGATGGAGAGAGAGAGAGAGAGAGAGAGAGAGAGAGAGAGAGAGAGAGAGAGAGAGAGAGAGAGAGAGAGAGAGAGAGAGAGAGAGAGAGAGAGAGAGAGAGAGAGAGGGAGGGAGGGAGAGAGGGGGGGGTGTCCCCAGGGCTGGTAACAGTGCCATGTCTGGAGGCCCCACTGTGCAGTGAAATGAGAGGGGCTTGCAGCACCTGAGCAAGCCCAAGAGGGGCCTGGGGCGATAGGAGAGCCTGGGCAGAATGTATCTCCCCCCTTTTTTTCTCCCTACTCTTCTCTGTCTCCCCCCCCACCTCCATCCTCGCAGCCCCCCCCCCGACATATATCTCGCTGTGAGACAAGAGCGCCAGTGCAAATCAAACCCACAACCTATAAATTACCTCTCATTCTCTCTTTAACTCTCTCTCTTTCCCTCCTCTCTGCACCCTCACTCACCCTTGTGCCCCCCCACGTAAACACACACACACACACACACACACACACACACACACACACACACACACACACACACACACACACACACACACACACACCTCCAGTCCTCCCTGCCTAGCCTGGCTCCCCTTCAAAATGCGGCTTCCCATTGCAATATAAACTTGGCTGTCAGAGGGGCAGTTGCGATGTGGCAAACTTGCCATTGTAACGGACAGCTTGACAAATGTGGAGGGGTGGCAGAGCGTTGTGGTCCACACACTGCGCCTCCTTCCTGCTACCCTCCGCGCATAGAGGAGAGGAGAGGAGAGGAGAGACGAGTGGAGACACAACTCAGGAAGAGGGGAGGCGAGAGAGAGAAGGGAGAGGGGGAGAAAGGGAGAGGGGGCCGGGGGGGGGGGCTGAGAGAGAGAGAGAGAGAGAGAGAGAGAGAGAGAGAGAGAGAGAGAGAGAGAGAGAGAGAGAGAGAGAGAGAGAGAGAGAGAGAGAGAGAGAGAGAGTGAGTGAGAGTGACTTTCAGAGAGATAATGAGCCTTTGAACGATGGGTGAAATGTTGCCGTCAACCTGCCCTTCTGCTGCTGGGTAATTAGGTAATCAGTAAAGGCCTAATTATGGGATCAAGGTGCAGGGAAACAATTAGCAGAAAGTATTGCCACATAAAACGGAAATTTACGT
>NC_079213.1:66626289-66670345 GCF_029633865.1 Lampris incognitus | reverse complement strand
ATCATTACAATGACCTATAGCTGCACTTATAGGGCATTATAGATGCTTATAGGGCGTTATAGATGCACGCTTCATAGACAATGTCACCGAAATTTGTTTCTCTGTATTTAACCCATCCTATTGTATAGGAGCAGTGGGCAGCTGCAGCGCCCGGGGACCAACTCCAGTTCTTCTTTCCATTGCCTTTCTCAGGGGCACAGGCAGGAGTATTAACCCTAACATGCATGTCATTTGATGGCGGGAGGAAACCGGAGCACCCGGAGGAAATCCACTCAGACTCGCGAAGAACATGCAAACTGCACACAGAAAGGTCAGGGGCAGGCCTGGGGTTCGAACCCAGGACCTTCTTGCTGTGAGGCAACAGTGCTAACCACTGGTCCACGGTGCCCCCCACAACCTTATGGACTATGTTTAGCCCGGGTACATTTGGGCCATATACACTGCGTCCCACATATTCTCTTCCCAGGCTTTTTTAGCCCGCCTGTATCTGGTGCACCTTGATGCAGCCTAAAGACGATAATGTGAATTTTGTTGGCAGTCAGAATCGGTCGGCTAACGAGCACAGACACTTAAATGGGGCTATGAACCCCATGACCTTCAATGCAAACAGTTTTTCCGGAAGACACACGGGATGCCCAGCGGCACACAACCTGGCTGCATCCAAGGCAGAATGTTTTAATTCATGTTCATTATTCATTTCGCTTGAAGTCTTTGCTGGTGTGAAGACCACCAACTTGATGTCTCGTGGGGTCATTTGTGCTAGCATGGCTAAGCTAATTCACCAGGTGTGATTAATGAGGGGTCGAACCTACCACTTCCTCTTACGACACGTAAGAGGAAGTGGTTGTGAAATTTCATAATACCGACATTAATACTGATCTCCAGTGTCTGTCTGTCTGTCTGTCTGTCTCTCACTCACTCACACACACACACACACACACACACACACACACACACACACACACACACACACACACACACACACACATCATACTCCAGCTTTAATATTTGCCTTGGACAATGGTCTGCTCATTGTCCACTCATAGAGTTTAAAAAAAACCGTAATGATTATCTGGCGTATAATTTTTTACAATTCTAATTTCTGGGGTATTAAAAGGTTAGATTGCACCATCAGGTTGACTCTGAGCGCAGGTGCTGATTAAGTTGATTCACTGAGGCAATTATGGCCGGATCCCATTTAATTACTGTGGGTTTTATTGCGACTGCGTGATAATGGTGCACAAGGCCTGCAGGAGTTTTTAGATGGAGATGGGATTGCACAGTGTCATGCACACACAAACGTACACACAGATCCACACGATGGAATAGACCACACACGCGCGCACACGCACACGCACACGCATGCAAAACCGAAAAAAACTGACATCACCTCCAGACACACTCTTTCTTCCTTCTTTCTGTTTCTCTATCATATACACACCCATCTCTCTCTCCCTCTCCCCCTCTCTTCCTCTCTCCCTCATCTCTCTCTCCCTCCCCCTCTGTCTCCCTCTCCCCCCTCTCTCTCTCCCTCTCTCCCTCTCTCTCCCCCTCTGTTTCTCTCCTGCACACACACACACTCTCTCTCTCTCTCTCTCTCTCTCACACACTCACACTCACACACACACACACACACACACACACACACACACACACACACACACACACACACACACACACACACACACACACACACACTTTGACTCGGTGTTGAGGCAGAGGAGCTGGGGAATACCAGCTGGACATGGTGTAGGTAAGCAGCAGTCGCAGGAGAAAAGCAGGAGAAAACTCGCTGGACATGGCGTGGACAGAGACTGATGTGGACTTACACTGCTACTGGACCGGTAGAGCCAAGACTCGCTGTGCAAAGGCGCAGGTTGTGGACTGTGTGTGTGTGTGTGTGTGTGTGTGTAGAGGGGGTTATAATATGTCTCCTAACTCTGCAATAGACGCAAACACATATGCCTGCACAAACGCACAGAATCACGTGCACGTCACGAAAAAACTGTAGCGGAAGACAGATGCACGGTCTCTGGCACGCGTACACATTCACAGGCCATACACATACACACAATGTATCCAGTCATAACCACACACGCGCGCGCGCACACACACACACACGGACACACACACACACACACGCTGACAGAATGACACCTCCATTCACCATCCTACCCTCCACCTCCTGCGCACGCGCACACGCAGTTGCCACCCTTCCCAGTGCAGGCGTGCAGCGAGGACCAAGTCGACAGCTACACAGCAGGCAATATCCTCTGCCTTCAGCCGTGGTGCATATTTCGGATGTGTCTGGTTAGTAAAAGCTGACAGAGGGCTGGCCATGCCTCAGAGGAGAGCGGAATGAGGAATTTTGGTGTTCTCCGCATCACCCCCAGAGACTCGGAGCCCCCCCCCCCACCCCCACCCCCAGAGATGTGCTCCCGAGACTCCCTTGTCACCGGGAATGGAAATCGAAAGCAGCACACACATCCTTTATCTAAATGTTAACTCCAGTGCCCTTCTCATTGTCACAGCCAGGTGAGGTTAGCCAACACACGGAGTGAGCAGCTTTTCTTTGGGCCCCTGCCATGGTACACTTAGGGAAAAGGAGGACAACTCTGAAGCAATACAGCTCACAACAGATACAACAATACAATCAAATCTACTGTGTTATTTAACACATGCATGTGCAAAACAATTAGTGAGGTCTATTAAAGAGGCATTTGATGCAGCCATTCACAGTCACATTGCAGTCATCGCATTATGCTTTGCAGCCAACTGGTTGGCAAATCATTTAAGACACACAGTTGCAGTTTATGCTTCCACCATCCAACTGGTGGATTAACACAACAAATCATTGTCAACATGACTTTTGATTACTTGATTGAGAAAGTTGGGGATCCTGTCATATCAACACAACGTCCTTATTTCTGAAATTAGGTTAATGGCTATGTTATACTAGTTCCCTAGACTGTAGGGAGAGTTGGCTTTGCACCAGTGAGTGAATGTATGGTCAGCTAGTGTACTCAAGGAAATCTAAGGGTTATTTCCATGGGTTGTGGGGGCTAGGGGAATCATCCTGGGGCACACTCCTGTACAAGACAGGTAATAACCATTCAGCTCGGCCCCTCTGTGCAACCCTAATTCTCAGATTTTACTCCGAGTTTGGAAATATCGAAGAGCCTCTGACCTTATTTGTTGGTATGGATCTCGCAAGCCCTGCCCTAGTGGGGCTCGGAGGTGTTAATGGGTTGCCGCACTGTGACATCTGCCTGTCCCCAACCCTGAGGAGAAGTGTGAGGCATTCAATGTCTCAGCATTTCTCTACTAGCCCCTCGTGAACGGAACGGGGGGGCTGAGAGAGGAGAGGAGACGAGTGAAGACAAGTGGACAGATGCGTCTGCAGACTTGAGACACTGAATGCAGTGCTACGCAGCGCAGTTGGTATTTACGCACCGATGGCTGCGATCTGGGAGCCGGATATATATTTAGCCACCGTAGACTTATCATGCCAAGATGGGATTTCAAAGTGAGGTACCTGTTTGAAGATGCATGGCATTCCAAAGGAGCAGGCGAGGACCCCTGAACATAAATCTAGTGCTCCTGCACCTGTGGTGAGGGCAGGGGTTTTTTTTGGGGAGGGGGTTTATGGGGAGGGGGGGGTGAGGTTGCAGGGAGATGCTTGCTGACACCAGGCAATTTGAATGACTTACACTTAACCATATGTTTAAACAACCGAAACTCACACTGTGTGAATCCACGATATGAATCAACAAACAAAACAACTGTAAGGAAACTGGAGTTTTTGCTGATAAAAATGGCCAATGCACGCGCACGCGCGCACGCACACACACACTCTCAAACAGCGTGTGTCTCACCCCCCCCCCCGGGCTTTTCGCTCTCTTTTCGATCTAATTCCAGTGGACGTTCTCTCATTCGCTGCCGTGTCATCCATCACGGTCTGGTCTTGGCTGGAGGAGATCCCGAGAACCAGAGAATTAGAATAGATAGAAAAGAACCCGAACGGACTGGAAAGACACGTCCAGTTATCTCATTCTGCTACACCTAAAATGGCTGCCAAAGAAGTTTGATAACATTGTCAGAGGAATGAGCGTCACCTCACACAGAGTGAACAGAGCGCGAGTCCGGAAGACAGAAAATTGAACGGGATGCCCTACCAAGCACGTGTTCACTCTCGTGCTTTGCACGGCCTGCACACCGTTCCCGTGCGTATAAGAATAAGAACACGGACTGTGTGGCACACTTCTTACGATGGTCACCACTGTTCACTTACAAAAGCTGACCTGAAGGAGGAAAACTCTTTCTATCTTTTCCATTTCATTACTCACAACACAGGTTTTTCAGGTAGCTTCCGGGTAGCGCGGCGGTCTATTTCGTTGCCTGCCAACACAGGGCTCGCCGGTTCGAATCCCCGTGTTACCTCCGGCTTTGTCGGGCGTCCCTACAGACACAATTGGCTGTATCTGCGGGTGGGAAGCCGCGCCTGCGGGTGGGAAGCCGCGCCGTCCTGGTCGCTGCACTAGCGCCTCCCTCTGGTCGGTCGGGGCGCCTGTACGGGGGGAGGGGGGAACTGGAGGGAATAGCGTGATCCTCCCACATGCCAAGTCCCCCCTGGCGAAACTCCTCACTGTCAGGTGAAAAGAATCGGCTGGCGACGCCACACGTCCTAACGTATTCTCATGGAACGGTCCGCGTTATATCGTACGAAAAGTTATGCGCAATTTTTCGTGGGCAATCCTATGAATGTCCCACGACGCGAGCGATTCAGGGCGCCTGCGCGATCGATCCTCTGCAGTGCAGAACAGCTTCCCTCCACTACAGTTTAGGGTTAGGGTTAGGGTTGAGGTTGAGCTTGGGTTAGGGTTTTAATGGCCAAACGATTTTAAAATGTTGCATTTTCCACTGAGAATAAAAGAAACGTCCGCCATTTTTCCCACGACAGCCAGCGCCCAGGTCACGTGATCACAGCCTGGCCCACGATTGCGTGGGTCACCTACGAATTTTAGCGCGTTACTTTTCGTACGTTTTACTACGACCAGGGAACGAGAACAGCCTGGTATCGGAGGAGGGAGGAATGTGGTAGTCTGCAGCCCTCCCCGGGTCGGCGGAGGGGGGTGGTGCAGCAACCGGGACGGCTCGGAAGAGTGGAATAAAATTGGGGCGAACCCCCCCCCCCCCCCAAAAAAAGAACACAGGTTTCTCAGCGTCGGAGGCCGGATAACACGCGCGTTAGAAACATCAATGCCGGAACACAGGTTTGAAAGTGGTGCACAAACTGCAGACTTCAAAAAACCCCAAACATCCGGTGCTGAGTAAGGAGTGCTTTAAACGAAAGCATCAAATGAAGAGGATTGCAGGCGAATATTCATCGGCAGCCGATGTTTTAATATTGACAAAAGAGCTGTGTCGTTGTAGTTTTAAAGGTGATTAACATCTCTGCCCTTTTTTTTATCTCCGCCATTTCCTGCATTTTCCGCTTTGCAGCGATCCCAGGGCTCCTGCTGTCTGTATGAAATGCTGCAACCGTACATATGAAGAACGCCACAGCATGGCAGAGTAAAGGATTATCCCTAGCCATTGCCATGCTGCCACTATCAGATATTTCATAAAACTTATATTTACTGAATATTTTGTGAGGCATTCAAGGACTCTTCGGCTACTCCTTGGATAAGCTCATGATACAAATGAAATGTTGGAATTACCATACATTTCATGGAGTCTAAAAAAATAATGTGATAAAATGGTGGCTTTTTAGGCCTCAAACTATCGAGAATAGTTCTGATCTGAAAACGGGGAGGAAATCAACTTGAAGTGCTCAAGGTCAGTTTGCCTAACGACAAATCACATGAATAACACCCCATTCACAAAGGTCTCCAAAGGCGGGGGGTCCGGGTGGCGTAGCGGTCTATTCCGTTGTCTACCAAGATGGGGATCGCCGGTTCAAATCCCCGTGTTACCTCCGGCTTGGTCGGGCGTCCCTACAGACACAACTGGCCGTGTCTGCGGGTGGGAAGCCAGCTGTGGGTGTGTGTCCTGATCACTGCACTAGCGCCTCCTCTGGTCGGTTGGAGAGCCTGTTCAGGAGAGAGGAGGAACTTGCAGCGGCGGCGTCGGCGTCGGCGTCGGCGGCGGCGGCGGGGGTAGCGTGATCCTCCACGCGCTACGTCCCCCTGGCGAAACTCCTCACTGTCAGGTGAAAAGCAGCGGCTGGCGACTCCACGTGTATCGGAGGGGGCGTGTGGTAGTCTGCAGCCAGATCAGCAGAGAGGGTGGAACAGCGACCGAGATGGCTCAGAAGAGGGGGGTAATTGGCCGGAGACAATTGGGGAAAGTCACAAAAAAAAAATCTCCAAAGGCCTTATTGTCCCAATCAAGGGTCTACGATCGGATCTTAATCTCAAAAATTGGTTGGGTGAAGCTCCTACGATCACAGAGATCCTTTCTATTTCCCCTATCCACAATTGTCCCGTGGGCTGTAGGCTACAACCCATCTCTTTCAATGGACGACACCAAAATAAAATCTTTATTGACCATCTCTGTGTGCCTCCCGCCACCCCTCTCCAACCCTGGAACAAAAGGAGGACTCTCATGGTTCCCCTCTCCTGTGTGGAATCTGCTTGGCTGCGTATCAGATTTTCAGGAATCCGCAATGTCAATGACGTTATTGGCAGCTGTGTTAAACAGGAGGCCATGGTGTGTGTATGTGTGTGTGTGTGAGTGTGTGTGTTTCAGGGGTTATAGAGGAAGGGGAGGATGGGTTTGCTTTGTAAAGCCACTACCCACTTATTGCCCCCCCCCCGCAAGCCTGTGACTCATTAATCAAATATTCATACATCCCTGTAAATACATGGCGAACACAGCCGACCCTCATAGTGGCCTGTGCCCTCTAGCACAAATGCTCTTTCATGTTCCTGACAAAACCCCCGGTTCCCCTAATCCTTCTTCCTCCTCCTCCTCCACCACCTCCTTCCTCCGGCTTCAACCAGTCCACTTCCCAGCAACCCTCTCCATCTTCTGAGGCATCAGAAATGCTGCCGGCCCTTTGCTGCTGCTGCATACTTGATGTTCCCCCCTTCTCTCCACACGGCCGGGTCTGCTGTCCATTAAAAACAACGCAAAGCTGGGGACAGCGGGGCTAAATGAGGCCTTTATGCGCCTTTTTTGCCTTTGCCTCACCGCAGCGGAGACGAGAACAGATAAGGGATTCTTCTTCCCTCTCTGCCCCGGCCATCCTCACCCTTGCCCTGGCACCCCCACAGAAGGGACAGCTCTGTCCCATAAAAAGTGAGACCTTTGCCCAGAGCCGGACTCATCATAATACAAGAATTTGTATTGTACAGGAAAACAATCTGGCATTGCTAAAAACCAAGGGGGCAACAGATAGATTACCCATGGTAACAGAGCGCTGCACACAAGGATATTTTCTTTTCCTCCACGGGAGGACACAATCGCTGCCACTGTCAGCGGGTCACATATTTTCCGGTCCCTGGTTAATGGGCTGTGGAGATGGTTAGCACGTACGATTAGTTTTAATCTGCTATATTAGACCGGGGGAGAAAGGCCCCGCATTCGTTTCAACACACCACTGAGGTTTGCATCTCGCACTGAAAATGAAACAAACACATCTTTTTTTTCCTTCTTCCACTTCAACCCCCCCCCCACTTACACCCCCCCCCTTCCCCGCAATTCTGCAAGTGAAGCAAAAAAGCAAGCGAGAAGTGATTAGGAAATTCAAACGTTTTTGGCTTTATTTACTTTTGTTGCACAGCAGTGTAAAAATATACATATATATATATATATATTTTTTTTTTAGATATTTCAAATCGGTGAAATTAATCTTTTCCGAGTTCAGCAACACAAACAGAATGGTGATCGTAACGGAGCTGATGGTCAAGGAATCAATCGCCACACACGTAAAAGGCTTCCTGATATACACACTTGTAAACAATCGCAGCCGATAATCCAGTAATAGTACATGAACGTGTCGCCTATGGCACTTTTTTTTTCAACAAGGGCACTTAAACAGAGTCCTATGTAAAAGCAAATGGTAATCATGTTGAAAGTGTAGCATTGTTTACAGTATGAGTGTCACTGGCAAAATATGACAAAATTGGAAATGTCTGAATAATGCAACATGTGAAGAAGAAAAAAAAAACAGTACTCAATAATAAATACTTCATAATTTGGTGGAAACACCACAGATGAAATGAAATGGAAATGTGCTTTCAAAATATTTCACCTCACAATGTTTTCTATCTGGCAGTGCATATATCCATGTACTGTATGTAGTGTGTGTGCGTGTGTGTATGTGTGATACAGTAGAAACGTAGACATTATTCTCAGCCAAGATACCCTACTTCCAGGGGAAATGTATATTATACACATTTAAATGGATCTCCACTCATCACTGGTCTTTTTGTGCTACAGTGCACATAAAAACACGCAAAGGCAGATACTCCAGCAGTCATTTCATCTTCATCATCATCAACTTATTATTATCATCATCACTATTATTATTATTATCATTATTGCCAAGAGAAAGAAATGAACTCTAGCTTGAGCATGAGGAAATGCTGGCAGATTTATTTAAACAGTGTCTTTCCGGGTCTGCAGAGTTCGGGTGTTGAGGTGACCGAGATGGGTAGTGAATCAAGCCGCTTCGATGAAATGCTCTTGGATTTCTGCAGGCAAAGTTTTCTCCGCCCGCTCTCTCTACAGAGGAACAAGAAGTCCTTAACTCGTAACAACCAACCCTCATTCCACGGTGCACCTAGCCTCCGACTAACCACAGCCGTTTCAGTCCAGGTCTAATTAGGTCTTCAGCCCTGGGTTAATAAACGATAACGCACTTAACTTAGCACTGCTCTGCAGCATGGAAAACGCTGGCTTTACAAAGTTTGGGAACCGAGCTTGGATTCTAGCCTAATCCACTCGAGACTGACTTTATTCATTATCATCTCAAAGGACAAACTCGTCCTGGATCCTGGCACCCTCGAGTCACGGGTGTCTCATCAATACTCTGCCTTCAGTCCCCATGGTTAAAAAGAATAATTCTGCAAAAATGACAAACGTTCCTATTTATGCACCTAAATGGGCATATAGACATATAAATATTCCAGGATGCGGACCTGCCTCACAGAATGTCCAACAAGCTCACATTGCATCAAAATGACTAAAATTACTGATTTCTAAGATGTGTTCACTTTTTCAATGGAGGCTTGACAAGTTCCAAGTCCCTCTATGTCAGTTTATTTTCAGACACTGGCCTTTGAGATATTGAGCACTTCGGCTGCATCGTCTCTTAGTTCTTTAAAAGATGAAGTCCTCCGTCTGTGGTCTCAGACGCCGACATCCTGTTAGAGCAGCACAAAGTCCCCAGCAATGACAGATGCTTTCCTTGTGTTGCGGATAAAAGGCCATTCTCTCTTCTCTGGGGTCAGTCCTGCAGAAAGGTCATAATCTCTGCCATGACCCTGCATTAAAGTGAACGCTGGGTATTTCTCCCTCACTGATGGCTGCAACACCTGAAACAAGAACAGACAGTTGGGTGGGAAGGCCAGCACTGGTAATATTTTTCTTTAAAAATTAGAGTTGTCAAAGAGGGACGCATTTCTTCGACGCGCTGTTTTTTTTTTCCAGGCTGTCTCACAACACGCCAGGTAATCAACATTTTAACATAAACTGGGAGGAAAAGTTCTCCAGGTAAAAAAAACCAAAGATGTTTCAGGAGGGAAAACCCTGGTATGTGACTTCTAACCATGTAGATGAAGAATTTAGGACGTCAGAGATGTCTGATTCATGGACAAATGGTGCCACCTGCTGGTACATTGCTGTGACATTAAGCGGCACACAACCATAAACAACTAACAACATATACATACACACATTTAAAATGACTACAGACGACACCCCGATTCTGATTTTGATCTAACAACCCACCAGTTTCACCACTGAATTATTTTTAGTTGTGAACCTTCTATTTGAAACAAAGGCAATGAAGGTGTGACTCAGAAAAAAAAAACATAGCGTTGTATTGGTCTCGCCTACCTTAGACAGCTCTTTGCTGATCCTCTCATAGTCTTGCACACTCCTGGAGTAGAAACCTATGGCGCAGCTTGGATCCATTTTGCTGAAGGGGATCTTCTTTGGCGATGGGCAGTGAAACGGCTGGGGGTATCACAAAAAAGAGTGAAACTAAATGTAGATACGGACGTTAAAACTCATAAAGGCTGGGTACAAGACAACAGCAGCGGGGAACCGCGTTCTGCGTCAACACTGAATAAGCTGTACCACATTCCCACTTCTGGAAATCTGAAAAATAAAACCCGACCTTTCTGCCATCACAGCGTGCACACATTCGGAACGCCGGTGTGTTGTCACACGGTATACCTTAGCATGCGAAAGCATGAAAAGACGCTCCTGTGCTGCGGTGTGATGATGGATACTGTCTTTTATGTGTTGGGCTCGATATTCGGGTTCGCAGTATCCTACCGTGTATTTGCCATATTTCTCTTAAGCGGCAGATTCACACACCTGAGCAGCAAATAAATCAGCAGCTTGGGACTCGGTAATTGAGCAGAGGGCTGTTTTAAGATTCATACCCTTAAGTACTAACAGAAACTATTAAATTCACATTACTGTGGGGCCCCAGTCAGCTCGTCTGTGTAATTTCACATTACCTGGAGAGGGAAATCGCTAGTGCTGACATCCACAAAAGACTGACAGTAATGAGGGTCCATGTAAATCAAGCTGTCATCTGCAAGGACAAAACAAAAGACAAGTTATTCAAAAACATCGGATTATTACAAAAACGCGGCTCTCTCCAATTTCTATGCAGAGCAGCTCAAAGTCACTCGCTCGGCTTAACTGTTAGGCTTTTTTGCGTCAAATATGCCTCCCAGAAGGTTGTTGCTTTTTAATATCCACCAGGGTGGATTAAATTCTGCATAATCAGATGCGTTTTTACAAGCACATCCTTAACGCCTGCAAAAAACAGGCTGTCATTTAATTTTTGTGTGCGGGAATTACTTTTACAAACACACAATTATATTCGATCATTTGCATATGATAAATGCGGCGCCGAGCCGCGCCGTGGCAGGGAGAATGTATTGCTTGTCATTTAGACATCATCCACCACTGTATTTCAAATTGGTAAAATGTAAATGCGTAAATATTGACTGCCAAGATGTACAACTGAAGGTTCCTCCCGGCTTGTGAAGGTGATGGAGAGTGGCTCACTTTGCGGCCGGGATGAAATTTATGCATGCCTCCTATGGAAATCAATTACAGCTCACAACGTGGGAGGTTTACTCGTGATAAATGGGCGAGGCTTTGATGGGTCACCGAGAATAAAGTAAGCCCTGCCTCGCCCGCTTCCACATCCACTCCTCTCCGCTTGCCTCACACAAACAGGAATGCATTAACTTACATTAACTTTGTCCCTTCATACGAGGGGGGTATATTATATGAAATCATCTGCTACTCATCTCAATATCTCTCTCCCCTTTCTCTCTCTTTCATTTTTTTTTGTTTTTTGTGACTGGGCAAACACTAACCTTGAAATCCTACGAAGTAGCAGGCCTGTTTGGGCTTCCCTCCGATGATGCCAATGCAGTACTCCAGACTCAGTACGCTCTGAGTGTAGACAGACAAAAAAAAAGAAAAAAAAAGACACAGACACACCCAGAGACATTAGATGCACAGCACAGACACGTTCTTTCCTTCCATTTTTGCTGATGTCACGTGATAATGAAGAATCTCTGTACTCAGTGAGTTTTTTTGGTAATTACTTCCCACACTCTTTACCTTTACAACTACTACCGTTATGTCAGCTACTTCTTTGCACCTAGGCTCCTTCCATGTGTTAACTTGAATAAAAAACAGTCTCATTATTTTCAAAGACTACCAGGGAAACGTCTTGAGCAAGGCAC
Organism: Lampris incognitus; assembly: GCF_029633865.1. Taxonomy (NCBI): domain Eukaryota; kingdom Metazoa; phylum Chordata; class Actinopteri; order Lampriformes; family Lampridae; genus Lampris; species Lampris incognitus. Next base: position 66,658,397 of record NC_079213.1, on the reverse strand, counting down.
CTTTCCTCCCCAAATGCTCCGACGGTGCTACCCGGTAACCAGCAGCAAAAGACTAGGATTTCTCCCAGATACGAGTGTGTGTGTGAGTCCCGTCTTCGGGACACGAGTTCTCCATTTCTCACCTTTACAAGGTTGAAGTACTCGGGGTTGGTCTTCTCTCCACCCAGCCTCACGGGGATGAGGATGATGACAGCTCGGCTATCTGACACAGCAGAGTCTGATGTTTGGTTGTTGAGCGGGAAAAAGGCATCTGATCTCCCGGCACAGGACTGGCTCGCCCCCGGCGCCCGGTGGCTATCCACAACATCCCCGTTATACACTGTGGACGATCAATAAAACAAAGGTCACATGGGAGCCGTTTGTCCGTCAGTATGTCTGCACATTTCATCCGTCATCATGCTCTCCATTAAGCAGTGCATTTGTCTGTTATTAATCAGCCTGTCCGTCCATCAGTCAGTCAGTTAATCCGTCAGTCTTTCTGTAAGTCTGTCTGAAGCTGAATTTGGTTATTTCAGCACACTATTTGGGATCATAATTATCTAACAAGCACAACTTCTTTTCGTCATTTACCGAACAATAGTGTGTTTTGAGTGTTGCGATATACAGGCACCCTCACACACGTGGACACAGGCCATTCTATTAGCAGTTGAGAAGAAATACTTCCGTTAAAGCTGAAATGACTGGGTTTAAGAGAGGGTTGCAGTGGTGGAAGTGGATTTAGGACAGGTATTTTTTTCCGTTGGACAGGGTGAAGTGAGCCTCCTGTCACCTCTCTCTTCTTCCCCCGGTCTGGGAGAGAAAGTAATAATGAAGGGTCAGTTTGGGCACTGTGCCCAGTCGCCCCTTCTCCTTAGCAGCAGAATCATCTTTCATACCTGTGCAGTCTTGGGAGACATAAGCAGTTATGCCCGCCAAGCCAGGGTCCGTTGACTCCTCTACAGCTTTCCTAAGGAAGAGAGGAGAGAGTAAGTTATAGACTGTGAGAGAAAAGGCTTAAGCTCTTTCGGGAGATTTTCAAACAGCTTGGGCAGGCTATGTATAGAGCTTTTACACTAATCAAACATTAGAGTCTTCTGAAATGTCCAAAAAAATGACAAAAAAACTTTACTAATTTGCTTAAAAAAAGTGCACTGGTGTCAGATCGATGCACCTACGCCAGTAAATCCTGCAGATCTTAGAACAGCAGTCCAGCAGCTATGATTTGATGATGACTGCTATGTGAATATGAGAAAAAAATAAATAAATGTCAAGCCGAAATAATTATTTTTTCATTACCTTTTTGCTAAATGTACAGCTTCCCTTTGTCTTAATACATGCTTTGACACCCCAGTTTGTTTGTTTTTTGGATTCCCCACCCTCTTTTCTCCCCAATTGTATCCGGCCAATTACCCCACTCTTCCGAGCTGTCCCAGTCGCTGCACCCCCGCCGATCCGGGGAGGGCTGCAGACTACCACATGGTTCCTCCGATATATATGTGGAGTCGCCAGCTGCTTCTTTTCACCTGACAGTGAGGAGTTTCACCAGGGGGACGTAGCACGTGGGAGGATCATGCTATTCCCTCCAGTCGCCCCCACCCTGAACAGGCACCCTAGCTGACCAGAGGAGTGCTAGTGCATCGACCAGGAGACATACCCACATCTGGATTCCCACCCGCAGACATGGCCAATTGTGTCTGTAGGGACACCCGACCAAGCTGGAGGTAACACGAGGATTCGAACTGGCGATCCCCATGTTGGTAGGCAACGGAAAAGACCGCCATGCCACTCGGAAGCCCCAGATTTTTGATTTTAACAAATGCCTCATGTCATGTCAAGTTTATTTATACAGCAATGAATCATGATTAGTTACACAAGGCTTTACATGCCTCACAGAGAAAACAGGTATGTACAGTAAATACAGAAAGTTGCAAGTTATAAAATAGTCATTATTACTGGATGAAACCATCAGCTTGTTTCCTATTTAGACTTACTTTAAGATATGAGCCATGACAGCGGGTCCATACCAGTCCCCTGCCTGCTTTCCCAGTGTGAGGCCTACGCGAACCAGCCTGTGGAGACCTAGCTGGGCCGAGGGGCTGTCTCCAAACCAGGACACCACTGTGTGGTGGTACACTTCTTTGAGGTGGGCATCTGCCTCCTCAGCAGCTCCCTGGATTTGGACCTGGGGCAAAGGCCCAGAGACTGGGGGCCGCTGGTAGCCCTGCAGAGAAGCTTCCAGGGAGGCCACAAGGCGCTTGGCTGCAGTGGTGGTCCACGTTTCTGTGTCTAAGGGCTGGAGGGTCAGCGCCTCCGACCAGGTCCAGCCTGAGGAGGAATCAATTATGTGCAGAAGACCAACTACAGTTAGTCCTGAATACAGATTTAAGAAAGTAGCCAGATGTAAAAATAAACTTTTTTTTGGGATTGGGGTGGCAATTAAGGGATAAAAGAAAATGCCTTTAATAAATTAGATCCTTCTCTCTGAAGAAACTTGAAGTTTGTTTTTTTGGGGGATTCCCCCTCCCTTTCTCCCCAATTGTACCCGTCCAATTACCCCACTCTTCCGAGCTGCCCCAGTCATTGCTCCACCCCCTCTGCCGATCCGGGGAGAGCTGCAGACTACCACATGCCTCCTCCAATACATGTGGAGTCGCCAGCTGCTGCTTTTCACCTGACAGTGAGGAGTTTCGCCAGGGGGACGTAGCGTGTGGGAGGATCACGCTATTTCCCCCACAAGTTCCCCCTCCCCCCTGAACAGGCGCCTCGACCGACCAGAGGCAGCGACCAGGACACATACCCACATCTGGCTTGCCACCTGCAGACATGGCCAACACAGTTGGTAGGGACGCCCGACCAAGCTGGAGGTAACATGGGGATTCGAACCGCGATCCTCGTGTTGGTAGGCAACAGAATAGACCCGGACGCCCTTGAAGCACCTTGAAGTTTTATGGTCAAAATACAACAAAGTGATTTAAACAATTTTAACTTTACATAATGGCAAACACATAGGGGGGGAAAAAAACATAACAAGTGAATGATTTCTTAAGTCATTGTTTGACTACTCAAAGCCCCACCTGGAATATGACACTTGAGAACTAAGAGCCTTTCAGAACTTGGGAAATTAAAGTTTTCAATGTAAATTTCTTCTTTCACAGAAACAACCCTGAGTGCTTCAGTAAGAGAATATGCACATACTATTGTGAAATGGTCCAATTACAAGCATCTGAGTGTCTCAGTATTTCACTTTTACAGTGCCTTAGTCCTACAAACAGGGTGGGCGCCTAAGGTGGAGAGAATGGGAGTGGCCCAAGCTATAAATGGAGACGGTAGAGTCTGAACCATTAACATTATGACCTTGCGCCAAAGTGAATGGAAATTAAATTGATCAATAAATATCCTTAAGTGGCCGTTAGTCATTTTATAGAGAAATATTTCATTAATGACATATTTCAGATTTGACTGAAAGACAAGTTTTAAATATTGTTTTCTAAATGACTGCATTAAACTTGCAGTCAAGTGAAGTGTGGATCGATAAAGTTCCCACAGTCAATAGATTTCTATAAAGACCAAGCCAACTTTGCTCATCTTGAAAGTCTTGCATCAACAAAATTAAGCTTTCTCTTTTAAGTTGAGAACAAGAAGACTGAATAAGAGTTTGACCTTCTGCATGGCCTTGCAAGTATTAACCCACTCAGAAGTGATGGTTGACCGAACCAGTAAAATACTTGCAGCGTATTTCCAACAATTTTGCACAGCCTAATTTGCGATTAAAAGCTCTTCAATTGTGCAAGAAATAACATAAAAATTTAAAGCCCATTCATATGGCTAGATGATGACAGTGTTACGGAAACCTGTTGTGAGGCCTCTGATGAGGACCTTGTCCTGGGGCTTAGGCCAAAACTAAATGGTGTGTAACTATGTAGCAGCATCAGCTAGATTGTAGCTGATGAGATGGATAGTAGGTGAGCATTGAGAACATACTATAATGGGATAACGTAGAAATTCCAACATGTCTATCCAGTGATTTTTTTGTTTTACATTTTTCTTAACCTTTGGGTCAGGATACAAATGAGTATATACTTGTACATTTCCAGTGGGTCACTACAAGATAGCATAAGACTTGTGTATTCGCAAGCTCGTCTCAGATATCAAGGCTCAATTTTTTTGGGGGTGTTGTAAGCTGAAAGAAATGTTCTAACCTTGGGTTTAGGCTAAAATATTTAGGGGTCCAAGCATGTAGTGCTGGAAACCTACTGTAATTACATTTGTGGCTGATTTGATTGATGATTCAAACATTCCTTGTCATTTAATGTCGAAATACTTCTCCACCATTGCAGCAAAACAAGCAATACATTTACTCAATGGATGAACTTAAAGCGAACTATTTTTTGCTTTACCATAGATGAAAAGTAATTTGTATGAATTTCACAGAGGGAAAAAAAATCCATTTATATATTGTAATTGCAATATATTGGGAAATATTAGGTAGATTAGGAAGGCTGATATTACTTTTCACCTGCCCTTGGCTTGATCTGCAATAAGATATGATCAGTGCGGTATGGTGTTAGAATGTGTGTGGATGCTGTCGGAAGAGGTTTCATAGTACTCCGTAGGGCGGTCATCATCTGCGGTAAGAGAGGCCTTAAATGCAGTTGATGAAAAACTGTAAAAAGCCAATGGAGTACATGTGTTTGGTGTCTGACATGTCGACTTTTTAAATCTTAGAATTCTTATTTTCCACTTTTCTCCTATTTTCAGATTGGACAGGACGCCTACCCCCCCCCCCACCCCCCATTAGTAAATTTTTACAACTACTTTTTATGCCAAACGAATTATTCTAAATACTCAAGACAGTTCTGCCACAGTGGACATTAACATTGCTGTCATATCACTGAACTCTGTTCAAGACTTCAGACTTGCTAGCTGACATACATAGATTAGATAGATAGATAGATAGATAGATAGATAGATAGATAGATAGATAGATAGATAGATAGATAGATAGATAGATAGATAGATAGATAGATAGATAGATAGATAGATAGATAGATAGATAGATAGATAGATAGATAGATAGATAGATAGATAGATAGATAGATAGATAGGGATTTATATTGTGTTATCCACCAAGAAGAGAATTTCTGCTAAGCAAACATGCTAATTTTGGGCCTTGGCATTCTTCATACTGATATACAGCTGAATGTGTTTACACTTTACAGATTCCCAGAACAATTAGAGCATAATATTATTGCTCACTGACGCTCCTCCTTAGCAGTTAGGAAGATTTAAGTGTCTCAACAGTGGTCATTATATGAAAAGGAAGAATTTCCCATTCATTTTCCCTGTCCACATTTCTCCTGCTGATCTGAGCATTCAAATCTCCAACCCTCTGGTGACACGTCCACATATGTAAACTTTTGGTTACAACTGGCCGTTGAATTAACCAGCAGAAAGTTGTGCATGATTAGCCTTGTGATTTTATTGCAAATCACGTAAAAATGACTTGATATTGTCAGTGAGATCAATGGAGGGTGCAGGGTTAACTCAGGAATGTCACAATTATGCCACTCACCTCGGCCCAAGAAGTGCAGAATAAGAGCCTGAGCCAGCATCATCTGCCCAGCCCTCAGCATGCAGCCCCAGCCACAGTCGGAGGTAAGGTTGGAGCCGGGCAGGGGAGGTAATTCCTCCCTGTAGGTCAGCCACACACGGGATGTGAAGTCCCTCCGAAACGCCTCCACATTCCCCATGACAACATCCTCATCAGAGGCCTCACAACAGGCTTCTGTAACACTGTCATCATCTAAGGCAAAGAAAGGCCATGTGACCAACCCAGTGTCTATTTTTAACTTTTTTCTGCATGCTCCCTGAAGCTCAAACATCCGCTGGCCCATGAAGATATTCTCACAGTTGCCACCCAGTAGAACTAGAATTTTAGTTTTGGTTGCTCATCAATCAGTTAAAAGTTTTCTACTATTCAAAATATTTTGGCCAGTCTTGTTTTTGACCTTATGCGTTTGCCCAAGTCTCAAATCCAGGCCCATATGAGTCAAGACAGTTGACTGTCATATATATATATAAATACGGATACAGGAAAAAAATGCATTGCAGTACAGGCCTGTTCCGTGCGTCTTGCACCCATCAGCTGCTAACGATGAGTGCGAGATGCACGAAACAGGCCTGTACTGCAATGCACTAAAACTTTCCATTGTAGTACAAAATGGAATAGACCGCCACACCACCCGGACACCTTTGTATATTTTTTTAACATACTGTTTAATCAGAGGGTTGTAAAATGAACCAAATTATAAATTAAGGACAGAAATTATATTCCTACATGCAAACTGCTCATTCCTTTCTGGCCTGATGTCAGGTTTACTTATGGTTGCTGGGCTAGGTGGTCATCACGATGACCAGCATGATGACCACCTAGCCAGTACAATACAGTATGGTGTGGGCAGATTTTTGGCTTTGTGTATGTGTTTGAGGGCAGTCAATATAGATTTCATACCATTTCGTGTTATTGTATAGGGTTGTCATTATCTTGGGTAAGACAGGCCTAAAATATAACTTTTTTAGGGACAGATAATGGTAGTAGGTCCCAGTGGTTATGATTTCTTATATGACAATAATGATGATGTGTTTTCATTAAGCTAGGAAGAATGACGAGTTAGAAGCTTTGCTTTTGATGTGTGATATCTTTGTGAAGCATCCTATCTAGTCGCTATGGAGCAATATACATTTTGCACAATTGTATGCAATTCTGTGCAGTGTTGAGAAACCAGCATAGAGCTTTTCTATGTGTTTGTGTTTATCTTCACCCATTTTGTGTGTGTGTGTGTGTGTGTGTGTGTGTACCTTCAGCCTTAAAGTGGTAACATTTTCCTAGAAGGAACACCGGGGAATTTCTACTGAAAGAGGTCTTTGATTTCAGAACCCAACCTAAAATACATTAGGAAAATGGTTATTTATGAAATGTTGGCCGAAAAAAAGATGTAAAACAAGATGTACTATTTTACTATTTACTAACACAACAACAACAACAACAACAACAACAACCATTCAACTCCTTGAATTTAAGTCTTGATTCAAATTCCAGAGCTCTTTGCCCATTTTATTTACCTGCTATCCTGTCTGGGGGTGGCCAAGGGTGGATGTTGTAAAAGTTAATTCCCCTTCCCAAAAGTAAACAACAACATCCAAAAAGTTGTGTCTGACAACATATGAATAGTCACTACATAAAGTGAAGAAGACAAATCAATGTGGACAGGGCATGATAAAGAAATATACAAAGGAATAACTCAATATGGTAGACTATTATCTCGTAGGGTACCACAGTCTCTGATCCTTATCCTGTGTTATTGTGTATTGTATCATTTGTATCTCCAGTCTGTAATACCTAAATGTTGGAACCTGGGGGGTAGTCATTTTGGAACCAGAGGGACATTCATTCATTCATTCATTCATTCATCAACCGCTTCTCCGGGGTGGGGTCGCGGTGGCAGCAAGCTAAGTAGGCACTCCAGACGCCCCTCTCCCCAGCAACACCCTCCAGCTCCTCCTGGGGGATCCCAAGGCATTCCCAGGCCAGATTGGACATGTAGTCCCTCCAGTGAGTTCTGGGTCTACCCCGGGGGTCTCCTCCCAGTTGGCCGTGCCCGGTAAACCTCCAAAGGAAGGCGCCTAGGAGGCATCCTAATCATGGTTCCCGAAACACCTCAACTGGCTCCTTTCGACGCGAAGGAGCAGCGGCTCTACTCCGAGCTCCCTCCGGATGTCCGAGCTCCTCACCCTATCTCTAAGGCTGAGCCCAGACACCCTACGGAGGAAACTAATTTCAGCCGCCTGTATCCGCGATCTCACCCTTTCGGTCACTACCCAAAGCTCAAGATCAGATGAGGGTTGGAACGAAGGTTGACTGGTAAACTGAGAGCTTTGCCTTCCGGCTCAGCTCCCTCTTCACCACAACGGTCAAGGGATATAACGATTTCTTGAAACCAAATGGCCTTTTTTTGTGTGTGCCTATTTTTGTGTCTGTGTCCCTCTGAATATATCTTTTACCTTTGCATTTAATGTCTAATAATACATTACATATCAAGTCAAACCTAGCCAAGCTTACCAGAGCAAATGAACTCGTAGCACTGTATCATAAAGGCTAAAACAGAGGTACAGGCTGAGGGAAAAACTTGATTTCAAGGGTGCAAATGGCCAGAGAGCTGTATGGTTCTGTCTGCCGTGGCCTCTGGCCAAGTATACGGCGCACTTACTGTATTTCACATTGTGCCACGCTGACAAGAACTTTGTCTTCAAATTTTCCACCTCGTCGACCCCGTTGTTCTCCATTTTGACCACTAAGGAATGCAACCCATCCCAGGGTAGCAGACGAGTCCTTGTACACAGAGAAACACACGCACGCACACACGCGCCGTTAGCTGTACCAGAATAGTCTAAGATGAAATCATAGTTCACAGCGAGAATGACAATACCTTAAATAGAGCTTCTTCGATCCATTTTTGCATTTTTTTTCACTGAATGTTATTGCCCTATACAATTATTCAACAGTGGAGAATACAACGATAGGATCGTGCTGTCACTACTTTGCTGTATAGCTAAACAAAAACCAGTGATCGGACCCGGTTAAAGTGGTGTTTACAGTTTGAGGAAGTAGGAGAACGAATGAAGAAACTCTCGCGGTGTGTTGAGCACAGTAAGGGGAGAGAGTCGTTTTATAGTTTACGTGCTCGCGGATAGGCGGCGTCTGGTCACTTTCCGGCAGTTCCAGTACGACTCCGCTATTGTGGGTTATCTGTTGCTTTTAAAACACGCGTACTCGTTTGTGAGCGACGCATGAAAAAAAAAGTCCGAGACGCTGCTAAAACATTAATCTAAAACATTAGTTATATCAACGTTTATTATCCATCAACAACCGATGGGTGGTAATTGTATCCCAAATTAGCAGCCGTTTAAATGAAATTATGTCCAACTATTTATTTTACTTTAAGATATGTTACTTTAAGATGTGTTGTATGAAAGGGAGAGGCTCCAGCATCCCCGCCGCGACCCTGAGTAAGGATACATAGTCTGGATATGTTGGATAAATAGTCTGGCTATGTTGCCTTGCCATCTCAGTTATTTACATGATAGATCAGTGTTATTCAGCTACTCGGCTCCATTCGAATCAAATCAGCTTTCGTGTCTTTGTTCAAAGTACATGTAAAACGAATGTAACCTATTTTTCTGAACAACGAAAAGGGGAATTACCCACTCTCAGCACAGTGGATTTTGGTCTTGAAATAAAATTTAAAAAAAAAAACAGAGGTGCAAGGAGGCATTGCGTGTTACTAATTCTACTTATGATACATGCAGGCGCGGATCTACGGGGTAGCAGCTGCCACCTCTGGGACATAGTCTTGCCACCCCTGTTGCCACCCCATTTATAAATCAGATAATATTGTAGCGAATTCGGGGGACAGCGCAACCACAGGAACTGCCGCGGCCGGGAAGCGAACCCGTATCGCCCGCACCGCAGGAGACATCGCTAACCGCTAGACTAAAAGGTCAGATCCGCGAGTCAGCGTGTCTTCTTATCCATACACGTTACACTATCCCCCCCTTCGGGAAGCGCGTCCACGCGTTTAAGCATATCAACTCCTTCACGCCTCAGGGCGCATACGCTTCCGATGGCCTTACGGTCGCTCCATCCCACTTCTGACACCAATATTGTAGCGAATTCGGGGGACAGCGCAACCACAGGAACTGCCGCGGCCGGGAAGCGAATCCGTATCGCCCGCACCGCAGGAGACATCGCTAACCGCTCGACTAAAAGGCCAGATTCACTAGCCAGCGGCCAGCGTGTCTTCTTATCCATGCACGTTACAATATGTTTTTAAAGTATATTTTATGTACATGCATGGTGAAGGTAAATGAGACCCGCACCAAACTCATCTCAAACAGTAGAGAACAAAATACCTTCGATGAAGTCCGAGTTTTGAATAATAATACGTTTAGAATAATGTCCATTGCCCCCCTCCTTGAACCTCATGCCACCCCTTTACCACCCCAGGAAAAAATCTCTAGATTCGCCACTGGATATGTATGTGACGTGGTTAATGTTATTTACATAGCGCAAATTATGAAGCGTGAACAGAATCCTCTAGTTTACACAGCGCTGAAACGCATGATGGTGTAATTGTATTATACTGGGTTACGTACATGGTGCAACGTAGTACAGTGTGTGCTGTGTAATGTCATTCATTAACAAATATATGTTCATATTTTCCTCACTGATGTGGCCCACGGCTGTATATGAAGACCCTCATCGGGAGTGTTCTCATGCACACGATCTACATTCATTACGGTAGCGGCTCCGTCTCTCCCTATGGGCGACTGGCGATGAGTAGTGAGTGAGTGGAAAACGGAGCTTGCCTGCTTGGGAATACAACCAACCGAAGCACATCAGCGGCCACTGCCATGGCGGAACGCCGCGCCTTCGCCCAAAAAATCAGCAGGTAGGAACACATGGCTGCTCGTTAAACACGTACGACACACGCCGCGTCCTATGGCGAGGTTATGATGATTTTTAAAAGTCCCTTTGAGCCCAAATCAAGGATTTTTTTCCCCCACCGAAAGAGGCCCAGTCGCCAGCACCGCCTAGCATAACTGTTCGGAGCTAGCGGCTTTGGTCGTTAGCTAGCTATATCATCAAAGATGCTCAGACCCACCCAGACAGACGGCGATACTAGCTAGCTGTCTTGTTTGCAATTTGTCCTCGGTGCTGGTCGGGTCCAAATGTAATAACGCCCGTAATAAGGCGGCCGCAGTTGTGAAATAGGAGATATGTTTTCCAGTACATTTTTTTGCACCTAAAGCGATTTTCTCTAACGGTATGGTTAGTTATACTAGAAACCGGTGATTTAGGACAGCTATACTGTCTAGCAGCCGATAGCTACCATGTCTGGCTCGTTGCCCCTGTGACATGTTTACTAATATGGAGCTTAATTTCCATGGGAGAGCAAGTCATAAAGATAGTCTCCGAATAAAAGCGGCTCACAACACCCATCAACTAGCCACGTTATAAGCTGGTCCCCGCCCCTCAGACAGATCAAAGTAATCTCTTTAAACAAAGGGCTTTGTGGGAATTTCAGATACCTTCATCCCCACTCAGTGCCGAAGATCAGAACCGTCTATTGTAGCACCAACTGGGTCGATGTGAGACTCAGATAAACAGCTAATTCACTGACAAAATGTACTAACAGAAAACGTCACGGAGCACAGTTGTGAATATAAACACAACTGGGGGAGAGAGCCCTCCTCTGTTGCTCTCCGAGGTTTACTCCTATGTTTGTTTTCCCTGGTAAAGGCGTTTTTTAGGGAGTTGTTCCTTATCCGATGCGAGGTTCTAGGGACAGGATGTTGTGTTGCTATAAAGCCCCTTAAGGGAAATTTATAATTTGTGATACTGGGCTATACAAATAAAACTGACTTGACTTGAACCGCAGTCAATGTTATTGCTGTTTCAGTGGAATGATAGACAACCAAAAAGTTCCAAGTTATTCTCCTGTATAAGGCTACAACACAAGTTTTTATCCATTTTCCTCTTCAGTTTTCTCTAACAATAAGTTGGCATAAACATATAACAGCTTAATGATGACCAATTAATTGCTTGTCTTCATCCTCTGGATTTGTCCACACACACACACACACACACACACACACACACACACACACACACACACACACACACACACACACACACACACACACACACTTACAGAATGGCTTGAAAGCTGGCTTTGAAGCAACACCTAAATGAAGGCCTCCATTCCTACCAGAGGAATTGCTGTGTTCCCCATTTTTTTACAGAGAAGAAACATCTGTATTGAGTTTATTTTTATCCTTTCCATACTGAAAGACTTGATCCAAAACTAAGTCTGGCAACCTGTCATTGTGAGGTGCTGCTTTTATTTATTTTTTCATGTTTTAAAATTTTCCGTTTTTTTTTTTTTATTGCACTGTTCTTTGTCACTTGGTAAGTGCTCAAATGGGTCGCAGCACTGATCCTTTTGTCCCTCACCTGGCTAAAGTAGTAACATACATGCAAAATTATGTCTGTTTTGAAACTTGGTAAGTTAAACAAAAACAACAATCTTCAGAATTGTGGCTTTTAAGAGTTGGGGCGGTTGAGGCTAAATTTCTATATTTATATCAGGATTTTTAAAACATCAATCTCAAACAAACATTCTTGTTTTGTTATTTTTTTTCTTTAAAAATCTCACATTCAAAGTGAATTTTTGGGAAAAAATAAAACCATTGTGTGCATGCACGTGCCCGGTGTCTTTCAGGTTTCTACAATATTTGTGGCAGTTACATGTCAGAGCAGGTGAGGGATGTAGAGTTGAATTGTGTATTGCGGTATGTGTGTGATCAAAACAAAAAGGTCATGCACTATGTACATTATCAGCTTGGGGCCTGTAGGTTTATTTATGGTAGACTGCAAAGAGTAGCCTAAGTTTGAATAAGAAACACTGGTGTCATGTTGACTTTCAGCATTAGAATTGAGGTAGCTTGGTTTGACTAGCATGTCAGTATGAGAGCTTGAATTGTGTGTTTGTCCAAAAAAACAAAACTTATTAGTAGATAAAGGCATCACACGTTTCAGTTTTTACTAAGACAAATAGTCCTCTTCCTTTGCTCATATTTTAATGTTTCACGGTCTTTATATGCCACTGTCTTTTCACAAACAAATGTATTTTTTGTGACCAAATACCAATATCTGTTGTCGTTACCCCTTTCATGTGAACACCGAGAATGCTGTTAACTTAATCAAGTTATTCCTCCTGTGCAGTGCAGCCAAATAAAGGTCTTGTTGGGGGTTTAGGGGAGGACTGCTGAATGCGTTTGTCGGTTCAGTGCTCCTGCCTTTCACCAGTGGTGACAGCACCGCACTGCAGAGGTCACTGGCTCTCCCTGCATCATTATGTTTGTCCTGAGCTGGCAAGTCGGCTTGGCTAACTTTTATTTCACTTGCTTGCTTCATGATTTTGCTGGCCTTGACCTTCTTGGTTCAGCAGCCTGTCCCTGGCTTGCAGTGGGCATCTTAGCATGAGGCTTTTCTTTGTCTGTTGGTTTACTTTAAAAGGGGAACAGAGATGACCTAGGAACCCAAATCCATATTAAAAAGTCAGCCCTTGCTGTAGTCTGTCCAAGCCCCAACTTAGTGGCTAGAGCCTAAGCTTTTTCTCTCCAGTGGCCAACCTTTGGAGGTGACGGCCATGTTGCTTTCAATATATTGAAGGGATGGGAATGTGACACAAGTTGTTGAATGCAAAGAACTAATTCATCAGAAAAACAACCAGTTTTAACCATAATTATTAGACCTTCATTGCCTTAGTGTTACCTGTGTATCATAACCTTGAGTCTCCAGCATCCAGCCCTTCTCCTTGGATTTAATTTATATGTTTGCAGTGCCTTGGGCTACCTGCTGCGTTGTTGTTTTGTTCAAGGCAGTGGTCTGTGAGTGGTTTTGATTGTTGTGATTTAAAGGTGTGTGTGTGTGTGTGTGTGTGTGTGTGTGTGTGTGTGTGTGTGTGTGTGTGTGTGTGTGTGTGAGAGAGAGAGGTCACGACAGCAGTTACAGACCAAGAACTTTGTGCTGACCGCTGGGGTCCAGTTTTTTTTCTTCCCTTCTTTCTCTGGCTGTGATAAAAGATGGTGTCAGAGGAGACATTGTAAACAGTGAGCAGAGTACCCTCTAAGGAAAAGAACCATAATATGAAATGTTAGCCTGTCAGAAATGTTAGCTACTGTTGTCAGAAAGGCACTACAGTGCTGTCCTGTCCAACCTCTACCCTGTCCAACCAACCTCTCCTGCACAACCTGTCCTGTTTTTACACATTAGCCTTGTTGGGTCTCCCATATATCCCAGATAATCTTAAACTCAAGTTATTTTTAGGCTTTTAAGGTGAGCAGTGGAGAAAGACGGAATAGCTTTTGAGCATTATTTCATGTTTTTGAACTAGTGTCAATGGAGTGCTTGTGTATTTATGTTGGGTGACACTTGAAAAGCCTGAAACAGGGACAAACAATTTGGAAGTTAAGTTGGCCTAAAGTACATATGATTTAGCCTAAGCGGTCATCTGTTACTGAGGTTGGGTGAAATGCTTTTCCAGGGTCTGCCTTGATATGCTGAGTTATGTTTGTGTGTGCTTCCTGTAAACTGGGAACTGCCTGGCTGGTGGTGAGAATTGCACAAGATGTCTTTATGATGAATTATTATTAATGATTATGATTAATTATTATTATTAAAACCATATTTCATGGTATTAATAATGAAACTGTCACAATATTATATTCTGTATAATATTATATATACTATCACAATATTGTGATAGTATGAGGTTTCTCAGCGCTCCGTCAGTACTGCCATTTCTTTGTCATTATATTGTATACTATGTTACAGCTCCTCAGAAATATTTTTCTTTACAGCAAAACAACAACAACCTATAATAAATATCCTTGAGGGCTTACGTGATCAAGATTTGATTTTATTCAAACTTGCATGTTAAGTTATTTCCCCATCAGCCTGGTCAGTCCAGCCATCTTCAAACAATTTACGCTGTCCCGAAAACTGTTTGTTCTGTTTGAACAAAGAAAAAGATGGAAATACAATTGGATTTAAAAAAATAATGCTACCAGCAGAGGTGTCCCTAATTTTATTTTTCATGTGGTGCAAATACAAATGCAGTTAAAAGGCCACTGCCATAGCAGCACGACAGGTATTGACCTAATCAGGCCCGTGACTCACAAACTGTTAAGCCTTCCTCGTTTCAAGTTTCAGGTTGTTTTATTTGTCACATGCACAACAATACAGCTTGGCAGGTATTGCGGACAAGGAAATGCTTAGGCATCAGTTCTACCTCAAACAAGCTTGAGATGCTGTTGCAGCTAGAAAAGCACTATATAAAATGCAACTTGATTGATCGATTGAATATGACCCCAACAGATTAAGTTAGAAACCAAAAAATAAATAAATAAAATTACAGTATTTACAGTCCAGCATGAGAAATTAAAAACTAAAGTTAGAATAACTACAAAATAGACTGGCTTCGAGCTAGTTGTCAATCTTTATTGTCAGGTTATGTATTTAAGGATAAATCCTGTTGAATTGGCTGATATGTTAATTGTTTATTGGACGTCACCATAGCTTTTCAGTTATTAGACTAAATGTCATTAGGAATACGTTATATGTTGTGTCATATCACAAAAATGTTTCACAGTAATACACCTTTTTTAGTTCTTTGATAATGGACTCAAAAGTTATGGTTGTGCTTTATGACATTTAGATTATGACTACTGCTGATCCCTGTTCCTATAACTCATCCCTTTGCAGGACTGTGGCAGCAGAGGTTAGGAAGCAGATAGCTGGCCAGTATGGGGGCTCCCCACAGCTCCTCAAGAACCTCAATGTGGGGGCTGCTGCCAGCAACACAGTAAGTACTCTCAGAAACACCTGGAAGGGCTGGGCTAACCAGTGAAAACCTTGCTTTGATTAATGGTTAATGGTGATGCAGATTCTGCAAGGTTGAATCAAAACTGACTGATGCTAATGCCATATCAGCCTACATGGTCATCACACCCATACTCACTCTACTTTGGTGTTTTTAGGGTTAGTAGTGTTTGACTCCTCTGGCCAGAAATTTTTTTTAACCCCCCCCCCTTTTCTCCCCAATTGTTTCTGGCCAATTACCTCACTCTTCCGAGCCGTCCCGGTCGCTGCTCTATCCCCTCTGCTGATCACCTGACACTGAGGAGTTTCACCAGGGGGATGTATTACCCCCACTTCCCTCTCCCTTCCTAACAGGTGCCCCGACCAACCAGAGGAGGCACTAATGCGGCGACCAGGACACATACCCACACCCGGCTTCCCACCCGTAGACACAGCCAATTATGTCTGTAGGGACGCTTGACCAAGCCGGAGGTAACACGTGGATTTGATCTGGCGATCTCCATGTTGGTAGGCAACAGAATAGACTGCCACGCCGGAAATTTTATTTGTGTTAGAGCCAATGCTAATTGACCCTCAGAAGCCCTGTGCCAAATTATCTCCACAGAACCCCCCCCCCATCTTTGATTAGGCTAAAGCTGACTTATTAAGGCTGCAAGGATTGTGTTTGTGTTCCAAATTCCTTAGAACACACGCACGCACGCACACGCACGCACACGCACACACGCACACACACACACACACACACACACACACACACACACACACACACACACACACACACACACACACACACACACACACACACATAAATTGAACTATCTAAAACAAAGGTACATCCTGGGTAAGTTGTTTCTTAGAAACAGACCAAGTTGAAACCATTCATAAAACCATTAGTCTATGCTATAAATGGAACCCTTGCCAGAAATTGCTATTCCAGTTACCTCAGTCACGTTGTGTATTGCAAAGCACCAGCCAGTATCAGAGATACAGCTTGCTTAAACTTAGTTTGCTTTCCTAGAAACTTCTTCCTTACGCCTGTCCATAATTCTGTTAGCTTCAAACAGTCAAGAAAAAGAAATGGTTTCATAGATTTAAAGTGGTTAAGATAGTGCTGGGCCTGTTCTTCTGCACACTCATAAACGGAGCACTTATCCATGATCTGTGGTGTTGTGATTCAACCTCAAAGGCCTTCACTATATTATTTAGAAGATGGTGAAAGATGTCAAAATAATGTGCATAGAATTATTTATTATTTTTCAGTTAATTAAAAACTATCTCCTTAATGCTTTCTTTCTTTCTTTCTTTCTTTCTTTCTTTCTTTCTTTCTTTCTTTCTTTCTTTCTTTCTTTCTTTCTTTCTTTCTTTCTTTCTTTCTTTCTTTCTTTCTTTCTTTCTTTCTTTCTTTCTTTCTTTCTCCTGCCAGGTTCCCCTCACAGAGGCGGTAGAGCCAGTGGACTTTGAGGAGTACCTCATCACTCATCCGCCTGTCATTGAATCAGGTCCCCTGAGAGACCTCATTGAGTTTCCTCCAGATGACATCGAGGTGATCTACAGCCCCAGGGAGTGTCGCACTGTGGTACAGCCTGTTCCAGAAGAAGGGTAAGGATGTTGGACAGCTGCAGGGCTGGTAGAAATAAGTGCAAGTTTTGTTTAATCACACAACCAACCATAGTTCGGGAAGATACAGCTAGCTAGTTTACATACATTCAGTATTGAAAACACTTAGTAAAACTGCAATTTGTGGCTCTTATTGCATGTTAGATATGGTGTTAATTGTGAGCCAAAAGTTACAACTTTTGGTAAAAATCCATTTTAAATGGTGTGTGTAAAACATTTGTCCTCAGGCGTGGACATGAATTGTTTAGCTAGAGAAGACAGAATTATGCTTTTATGAAAGCAAAAAGTGTGTGAAACGCTAGCATATATGAAGATTAAAAGTTCAAATCAGCTTTTCATAACAATAAAACTTTATTTAAATTTGTCGATTAGGTGGTTCTCAGTAATGGACAGCAATGATCATTGATTTGTAGAAAATGTTTCCCCAAATTCTGTAAACCCTGACATAGTTTGATGGTACAGAAATGGAGTGATTCACTCTGAATGACTATTTTAAATTTACTTCCTGATAAACATGGCGCCGTATCAGCAGGCCAAAGGTAAACATGACCATCAAGGAAACTGGTTGTTTTATCCCAGTTCAAATAAACCTGTATGTAGAGCATTCTGTTTGTGTTTTCCCTCTTCTACGTTAAGTTTCAGTGGTACATTCAGGCAGGGAGGACCAATCAGTGTGTGCCGTCTGTGACATTTGTATGAGACAGCGATCATGTCCGATTCCTGTTTGCTTTCCGAACCAGTTGTTATGGGATCACATTTTTAAAGGTTTTCTTTACAGATACGATTATATAAGATACCTCATCTTTAAAAATTATTGTATTCTCCTGGATCGCCAGGGCTGGCTAGCGGAAAAACCCTGATTGGCTTTGAGGCCGCCCGCAATAGAGTCATGTCAAACCATCTACACAACACCAGGTTCCATAAGAGCTGCCCTGACCACTGCAGAAGTGTCCTCACATATCTATACCATATGGTTATACCGTTTAATTTAAACAAAATAAAGATGGCTTCCTTCATACTTCCCTGCCAATTATCACAGAAAGTGGAATCAGTTTATCTGGAAACAAAGTATATTGAGAGAAGCGTTTCATCACTCATCTAAGTGACATCTTCATGGATAGATGAGTGATGAAATGTATCTCTCAATAAACATTGTGTCCAGATGAACTGATTCCACTTTCTGTGATTTTCTTACCTGGATTATTGGGCATGCATAGAGACTTTCCTGCTGATTGTACTTGTTTTGTTTTTCTGGTAGTTAACCAGCAGAGAAATACATTATGCTGTAGTGTAGAGACTGGCATTATTTATTGGACATTGTTTATTATTTATTGGACACTACAAATGTAGTTCCTTGCTGCTTGATGGAGGAAAAAGCTGAGCGATCTGTTGGTATTTGAGGCGGTTGTCAGCTCGAATGCCTTCTTTTCGTTTCATCTCAACTTTTTGTAATGGCTTTTCATTTTAAAGCCTTTATTTATTAGTATGAAAGCTTGTTAAATAGGCCGGTGCTGAAAGAAAGAAGACTCCCAATTTCATGTCATCGCTCTCTCATAGCGTAAAGCCCTTTTCCTTCTACCGTTACCATTTTGGATAGAAAGCAGGAAGTGGCGAAGTCATTGGGGGCATATTTTCCTTCTTGGTACAATAGGAAGACTTGTCTCAAATCCAATTAATAATCACTTTTATGCCAAGTGCAATAGGTGCGCAAGAAATTTGACTCAATTTGGTTTAATGTCATTAAAAAAAAACAAGACAGTTGAAAATGCAGTGTTGATACAGTAGGTGCAAGACAAAATAAATAAAAAGCAATGAAACCCACAGAGTGTTCAGAGAAGGCGAACAGTATGTCATTAGACTGTCGCTAAACCTAAACCACACTACAGATATCCATTAAAACAAATGTCAAATAACCTCTTCACCATGCCATTAATCCAGGAAGAATACCTTGAACTTAGTGTTTATCAGCCTAGTATCGCTATTTAACAATATGCTTTAAAATGTGAATAGTGCTATTAAAATAAATGTTGAAATAAGGCCTTTTAAAAAATCTGTCTGTATTGCAGAGATACCGATCCCCACGTCAGAGACTGTGTTCGGTCTTACACAGAGGACTGGGCCATCGTCAACAGAAAGTAAGGCATTGCATTCATGTTGTGAATTTCCCTATTTGAATTTTCTATTTTACCACACGACTGCCCTTGAAAATCTTGGTTTTCTTTGTTCTGGTCAGATACCACAAGCTTGGTACGGGGTTTAACCCCAACACTCTGGACAAGCAGAAGGAGCGTCAGAAGGGTCTACCCAAACAAGTGTTTGAGGCTGATGAGATGCCAGACACCAGCAGCTACCAGGATGACCAGGTGAGACATCGTTTATGATGAGTTTTGATTTCCATTGGGTCTGCCGATGGTAAAAGTCCAGCCACGCTGCATAAAAATCCTCCACCAAAATTTGTTGTGTTATTTGTAATCAGTAGAACTTTTTTTGCTGAAAATGGAGCATTTGCTGTAAATAAAACTAGTTGCTTTCTGGACCACTGGTTTCAGGTCTCTTTTAACTCTCAACCAATTCTGGCTGGTGAACAAACTCTTTTACTAGTCCAGTTTGTAAATTGCTTGCTGTGGTCACATAGAATTCTGTTCCCAGTGAAACTATATTTGACTGCAGCTCACCTTGATATATGGTCTCAACCCTTCTAAAAATATTTAGTGATTTGTTTTGTGATTTGTTTTACATGATCACATTGACCTTGATATGTCAATTTCCAGAGTATTCTGTGTGTGTGGCTATTGTGCTTGTGTACATGTGTTCCTGTGTTTGTCTGGATTCCTCACAGGATGAGCTGAAGCGGCGGTCCATGTCGATAGACGACACTCCCCGGGGCAGCTGGGCTTGCAGCATCTTTGACCTGAAGAACTCCCTCCCCGATGCCCTCCTTCCCCACCTTCTTGACCGCTCACCGAATGAGGAGATCGACCGGCACAACGAAGACCAGCGCAAGGCCAACCGCCATCGTGAGCTCTTTGCCCTGCACCCTGCCCTCGACGAGGTACATACACCCACCTCCACTGGAAGTCATTTTTCTAAAACTATCCATGAAATTATCAGTTAGTTCCTACAAAATCAAAAACCTCTCTGTCAAGTGCGACGTCGCCAAAAAAGCTGCATTGAAAATACATGAGAGATGATGGACTTGACCGATAAACCTTGAGAGTACCTGACTAATTATTATTATTGTAAGTAGTAATATTTATTTTAGCAACATCTGAGCAGTAATATTATTTTATGATCTGTGATAGTAGTATGGTACAGTTACCATAAACCATTTCCTAGACTGGCTTTTTATTGTTAAGAGTTGTAACATACCATAATGATAGCAAAACAATGCTTGACCTTTGTTTTTAATTATAACAGTTATATGAAAATAGATAGTTTTCTTCAACCAAATAATATATTTCCTAACCAAAACCTAAACAAAGTAGAAATATACAATATAGTTCAGTTATATGGTCATGGGTGAGTGTCTATCAGGTATTTTAAAACAAATTCTAATATGACTCAGCCCATTAGAATTTAGGAGTACAACTATCTGTTCTATAATGTCGGAGGTACCAATAAGCAAATGCTACAGATTCTGTGGCTGAATGCACATATGCCAGTGACCCTTTTACATTTCATATTGCAATTAAACAATTCAGTTTTTGTTAAAGCTTTTTGTGACTTGGCATGCTCACATCCAATTCCTAAGCACACCAAAATAATTACTGCTTGGAAGTGACTCACAGGGCCTTTTATGATCATGCAAGGCCAGGGCATCCAGCGAATTAATGAAAAAAACTTCAAGGCCAAATGTCAAATATAAGAGGATAAACTGTGACTTGCTGTTCCTTCTAATCTGTCATTTTCCCTTTAAAGAATGATTATTGATATCATTCTATTTTAAGTAGATGTGATTCTTTTTTTTAAGAACGTTATCACTACAGTCTCATATAATATGGCTGTTGCAGAGCATAGTGATGATGCAGCCACTTGGATGGATGAATAAATGCATTTATCAAATAAAGACATTCTCCAAACACTAACAGCAGTTATTCTTTTATGAAATGATGTTTTGCTGCATTTTTCCATGTCACTGTGCAGGAGGAGCCCATCGAACGCCACTGTTTGCCCGATGTGCCTAAAGAACACTTTGGTCAGAGGCTACTCGTCAAGTGC
This sequence comes from Lampris incognitus, assembly GCF_029633865.1. NCBI lineage: Eukaryota > Metazoa > Chordata > Actinopteri > Lampriformes > Lampridae > Lampris > Lampris incognitus. The sequence continues at coordinate 66,637,078 of NC_079213.1, read as the reverse complement.
TTGTCCTTGAAGTAAGTGGTAGAGGGCCATTTTCAGAGAAAAAACCTTTTAGCTTCGCACAGCTTTTAACTGCCACTTTCTGCTGACCCCTTGCTTTTTTTTTTACTCCCTTTGAAGGTTTGAGATTGAAATTGAGCCCATATTCGCCAGCTTGGCCTTATACGATGTCAAGGAAAAGAAAAAGGTAAGCTGTTATGGTTTCCTCAGTGCCACCCTGGCCCTGAGCTGTTGGGTGACTCCTGCAGACCACTGAAATTGTTGGGAAGCCAGTACGATTTCGATGAGTGGCCCATAAAAGTTTATGTAATTGCCCTGCTATGCTTGTGTGAATGCAGTTAAATCATATGGAGTATCTGTGTATCTGTCTACGAAGTCATTCACCCACTCTATATCTTTTTATTCACTTGCTCTCGTTCCTCTCTATCTATCTGACAAACACTAGAGGGTAGCAGCTGCTGGGATGAGTGGACCTCCCATATATATTGTTCTGCTCAGGCGATCCACTATTTCACTAGAACTCCCAGTACATTTGCCAGGGAAGTGGGCATTTTATCACTGGAATTTCATCATAGCTGTCACCCTCCCTGACCAAGGAATTAAAAGAATGCTTTTCAAGGATAAGATATGAATTTAGAAATTTGCTCAAAAAAAAAAAAACTCGACTCATGGTGTATTTCACCTTTTCTTGGTAATCAAATGTGTTGAGCATGACGTAATTATAAGTATAGCTTTGTGTACATTAATTATTTACAGATTGTGTGTATGTGTGTCACCTCCCCAGATATCAGAAAACTTTTTCTTCGACTTGAATTCAGAGCAGATGAAGGCGATGTTGCGTCCGCACATCCAGACAGCAGCCATCTCCACCCTGGCACGTTCTGCTATATTTTCCATCACCTACCCCTCGCAGGACGTCTTCCTGGTCATCCAGGTCAGACCATGATAACATCGCTTTAATTTACTGTCAGAAATCGACAGATCAAAAGTCAGAAAATTAATAGAAAAGCAGTAAAATGAGCAATAGGTCTTTTGCAAAACAGTTTCTTTTATCGAATAAAAGGCTAGATCATATGTTCACAGAAATATGTTTCATTTGTTGCCTTAGTTTACCTTTGTCTTTCTGTACCGGTATATTTTTATAGCCATTTCAAGCTTGAAAAAAGTAGATAAAATAATAATGCTCTCTGGGTTAAAAACCAATTCAATGAGCTGACCTACAGTTTAGGTGTAAGCAGGCATGTGGAATGTTGCAGTCTTTTGACTGCCTTTATAATAACTGAACTGGGCTGGGGATAGTGTTTCATATATCCATGTTTCACAGAAAGTCCATTATGTGATCTGTCTGGTGTGACTGAAACATCTGTGTGCTCTGTCCCTAGCTGGAGAAGGTGCTACAGCAAGGTGATATTGGAGAGTGTGCTGAGCCTTATATGGTCTTCAAAGAGTCTGATGCCACCAAGGTATGGACATTCTGCGAGAACCATTCTTAGTGATTCTCATTCCAGTCCAGGGACTCCAGGACTGCTGGTTTTCCAGGCTGCCAATTAATTGATTACATTCACGTCTTGCTTCAGAGATCCCCCATGTAATTGGGGAGTTTTTAGACCTGACTCAACAGGTGGATGTAATTACCAGCTGGCAGAATAGAAAACCAGCAATACTGGGGTCACAAGGACCTGACTGAGAACCATAATGTTAGATTATAGGTTGGTACCTAAAATTACCTGTGGACTTGTTTCCTGTTTCTTACAGATGTCTTAATGAGAAAGATGCTTTATGAGAATTTTTCTTCCTTACAGTCTACTATGCTATGAACATTTTTCACTTTGCTTTAGTCTTAATTTGTGGTAATATTGCCCCTCTCAATCACCAAGATGTTGCTCATGCATAATCCCCTTTGTTCTAAATGACCAAGTACTGATAGAACTTAGTGTTGATGTTCAATAGTTTTGTTGACTTCTTCCATTAATGAATTGAGATAAATCAATAAAAAAATTTAATTCAATTTTTAAATAGACAGTTAGTTAGGTAAACATATTAACTCTCTCTCTCTCTCTCTCTCTAGAACAAAGAGAAGCTGGAGAAGCTTCGCAGCCAGTCGGAGCAGTTCTGTCAGCGTCTGGGCCGGTACCGCATGCCCTTCGCCTGGACCGCCATCCATCTGATGAACATTGTCAACAGTGCCGGCAGTCTGGAGAGGGACACAGAGCTGGAGATGAGCCTCTCAGGTCAGATGCTACATGTTGCCTTTTGTAACAGCTTTTGCAGTTTCGAACATGCATGCCATGATACTGGCTTGCAAATGGCAAACTTTTTTCTTTTCTTTTTTCAATGGTGGCAATGCCGTGGCACTATGGGCATCAAAATGCAGTCATGTCAGTCAGTTGAGAGTGAAACACTTCCCTCTTCAATGCTTGCGTTCTATCATTAGTGGTTTACCATGGTACTTGAGAAAACAGTTGTCTACAATTCATGTCTGTTCTTTACTGTACAATATTTAATTAAAAATAGTGATGTTTTTGTAAAAAAAATACTTTTTACTTTGATACTTTGTATCAAAGTATATAGACATATAGTATATGGATGTAGTAGTATATAGACAAAGTATATAGTTTATTGTCTATATTGTATAGACAATAAACTGGACTGGGCTAAGACCACTGATGCCCTCTACAAGATGGGACAAAGCCGTCTCTCTTTTTTGAGGAGGCTGAAGTCCTTCACCATCTGCCAGACAATGTGGTATGAGTCTGTGGTGACCAGTGCTGTCCTGGTTTGCTGTTGTGTGTTGGGGCAGCAGGTTGAGGGTAGCGGATGCAAACAGGCTCAATAAACTGATCTGCAATGCCAGTGAAATTGTGGGGTTGGAGCTGGACTCTCTGGCGGCGGTTTCCGAGAGGAGGATGCTGTTGAAGTTATGTGCCATCATGGACAATGTCTCCCACCCATTCCATGGCGTGCTAGTCGGGCACAGGAGTACTTTTACTGGTAGACTCATTCTGAAGAAATGCACTACAGAGCGCCACAGGAGGTCATCCCTGCCTGTGGCCATCAAACTTGACAACTCCTCCCTCAGAGTGTCCACTTATTTTACCCTGTCGGGTGTTTGTTTGTGCTGTTTTTTTTCATGCTGCAGTAATACAGTATAGATAGGGTGTTATATGCTGGAGCATGGTGCACATATGTTTACATATTTTATTCTTATTTCTATTTCTTATTTCATCTTCTATTTCTGTTTATTTCTATTTTCTTGTTATCTTGTATCCTGTTAGTTTTTCTTTACTAGAGCGTGAGTGTCTAATAGGGCCCAATTTCCCCACAGGGATGAATGAAGTATTCGGATTCTGGTGATTCTGATTCTGTACCGTAGCTCTAAAGTTTCAGACAACTCGAGATGTCCTCCCTTATTCCGAAAGAATATAAGATGAACCTGTTATGAGCTTTATTGATATTCAGCCCATCAAATGCACATTCTTCACTTGTTAATGATCACGAGCGCTTGGTTTCCGTGTCACATCTTGTTGTGGCCCAGACTCTAGCAGAGGCTTGGCAGTCATGCACGACAGTCATGGACAAATCAATGCAAAATCCCACCTTAAAAGCTTTATCTGAAAACTTTTCAGGATCTATCAGTAAAGCAAGGTCAAAAAAGGCAAAAAGCATCATGTCAAGCAAACTGTCCAGCCGTATCGATCTTTTGTTTTATTTTGAGTTTGACCCCTTATGTTTGTCTAAACTTTGACCTCACAAGGTCATATTTTTAAGATACTAGGCAGTTGCTAGGCAGATTCAGGAATCCTGTTGGTCAATGACTTTTACATGATACAGAAAATGGGATTTAACATGAGTTTGATGTAATAAACTGAAAAGAGCTGAGAAAAGATAAGAAATTATTTATGATGCTGAATCCCATCATTTTTGTGCAGAGAGAAAAGGGTCCTGGTCAGAGCGAAGGAATTCAAGCATCATGGGAAGGCGTTCTCTGGAGAGGACCACCAGCGGCGATGAGTCGTGCAGCTTGACAGGATTCAGGCCTGCCACACTAACTGTCACCAACTTCTTCAAACAGGTCTGTATGAGGACTAGTTTAGCATGAAAAACAAAAAAACAAAACTTTGTTTAAGCTTTATTTAAGGTGGCAGGCTCACTTATGTGTGTGTGTGTGTGTGTGTGTGTGTGTGTGTGTGTGTGTGTGTGTGTGTGTGTGTTTGTAGGAGGGGGACAGGTTGAGTGATGAGGACCTCTATAAGTTCCTGGCTGACATGAGGAGGCCATCCTCAGTGCTGAGGAGACTCAGACCCATAACAGGTACAAACAACCTCCCTGGCTCTCATTTATCTATCATCACTTAGCATCTTAGTTTTCTTCAATCGGCTTACCGTTTGGTTTTGACTAAAAAGTAGGAGATTCAAGTGAATCAACATTCTAATTCAACAATTATATTTTTTACTATTTGCCACAATATGGCGGAAACGGGCAAACTAAATAATTTAAAGCTTTTGAATCCATTAGTAGGTCTTGATTTCTTTTTAATCTTAGGGATAGTCACTTTTTCCACTTTTAACTTTCCATTTCGGAGAATCAAGAGTGCCACAAATATTTAAGTTTTGATATCTGTCTATAAAACTGACATTATCAGTATTTTCCATGTCAACATTGCTGACTCAGTGTTGCGAGTACCTAAACTAGGAATAAGATTCTTGTTGTTTTGTGAACCAGTTCTTTTTCCCCTCTCATCTTGCCTTCTGCCCCACTTCTTCTGCTTTACCCTTCTCATCCACATTTTCCTCACTATGCTTTTCCTCCAATATTCTTTTTTATCTATTCTCTAACCTTCCTTTCCTTTGCTCCCTGCCACCCCTTCTCACTCTCTCTCTCATCTCCTTTGTACTCCCTTCCTTGCCACATCTTCCCCCGCTTCTCTCTTCACCACAGCCCAGCTGAAGCTGGACATCTCGCCAGCCCCAGAGAACCCCCACTACTGCTTGACCCCAGACCTTCATCAGGTCAAACCCTACCCAGACAGCAGGGTACGCCCCACCAGGGAGATCCTTGAGTTCCCTGCCAGGGATGTCTATGTGCCCAACACGACGTATAGGTACAGTAAAAACTTGGGGAGGGGAATGTGGAGACAAGGTCAACTGAGAATGAGTAGGGATTAATTTCTAATGATAAGGCTTTTGTTTTCACTAATAATGCAGTAGCTGTCTCATAACAATTATTGAAGTAATTTGAACACAACCTTCTTAAAATATCTCATGGACAGCAGATTCTTTGCCTTAAGTCTTTGGATATTTCTAAGACCGTGTTTATAAATCTAAATTACTTTCGCTGTTGTCTGTGACCAAAGTTAACTCAGGATGGAACCTGTCCCCAAAAAAAAAATCTTTGGCACACTGATAACCCATGACGACTGTTTGGATATAAGATTAATTTCTGGGGGACGTCTGCCTCTTGTCTGTCTGGAGGACTGTGTACATATTAATTTGGCCTGTTGCTATTTTCGTCAAGGTCACTGAGAGTGCTCCTTTTATCAAGCATTGGTGTTAGCATGGTCTCTCAACCCTGGGCCATGTTTGTCAGCAGATAACCAGCTGCCCTCTTACTGTCAGTTAACTCATACCAATCCCAACCGATCCTCCGCAAAAAAGTAAAGAATGAATTATGTTTAAAGTAGTAAATTCATGTTCAAATTATCGTTTTATTTTTTTGGGGAAGGCTTTTTTTTGTATAATGATGTTTGATTGAAAAATCCCGTTCCCCTCCAAAACACTGGACTCAGTGAAACTCACAAAGCTCTATCCTGTGATAACGGTGCTGGTCTGTGATCTTAGATGCTGATAAATGTACGTGAGCATTTGCTCTGAAAATTATCCCACTTGAATAGTCTTAATCAAGTATACTTACCTCGAGAAGCTTTCTAAATATTCTCAATATTTTGATAAACACTTCCATATTTGCAAAGGTTTGGATGCATTGCACGTGTTGCATACTTCTTCACCAGCCTATTAATTAAACCTTTACAAGCAGAGGCCTTAAGTACATGGTAGAAACAAATAAGCAAAAAAATTTTTTTTTTAGTTATAATGGAGTATATAATCTCCTTTTTGGTTGGCTCTTCATATTACTGATGTAGTCAAAGTCCCATTCACTCCATCGCCTGCTCACATGCAAGGCAAGATTCCATCAGGTCAGTTTCTTATCTTTTGCTTGCTTTTGACTGAATGTGTAAATAGTTGCCAAATATATCTATTGCTTGTAGGTTTTGGGTCAGTTCCTGCAGCTGTCAGTTTGCCATTTCCTCCACATAAGTAGTCGTGGAACTTAAAGAAAACATGAAATGACACATGAAATAAATGATGTCGACAATTCAAATATGCGTCATGAAAAAGAAATCAAAAGAATGTCATTCATTTAGTGATGTAATTTTTTTTTTATTTTGTTCTCATAAATATGTATTATCAGAGCGCTAAACAATCTGACAGGTTGTTAGTAAGAAACACATGTACAGTGCAGTCACGATTATGTTTGGAAAAGTAGACAGGAGTCAATATGACTCAGTAACATAGAAAAACACATAGGACACACTCAGGGCAGACCTAAATTGTAATACTAACACATTTTGGTACGAAAACGGTTTAAATACATTATGAAGTAAAAAAAAAAAAATAACAAACTGAGCTCATTAACACTTCGTCAGGTTTTCTACAGAAATGTACTGTCTCCTCTGTTTCTCCTTGTTTTTCCACTAAATTTGACAACTGGGGTTCCCCACACATAGAAATATTTTATAACTCTGGTTGACCAGCCTGGCCTCAAGATTCACTGCTACCTAATTTCTTCAGTTGTGTGTTTGAATATGCAAAGTTTCTGCACTATATTGATGAGTTGTCTAATCTGATGGTTTGTGTAATAGCCTATTGGTATTTATGACTTTAATAGCTAGAAACATGCAATACTATTTCACGCCATACAGACAAAATTCATCATAAACTAGCTTGAGTTGAGCAACAAAGTAGTCAAATGCTTCTAAGCTTACTGAAATATGGAGCCTAGTGGTTTCAGTTTTGCTGTTGTGGCTCCAGCATCCCCGTGACCCTGAGAGCAGGATAAGCGGTTTGGATAATGGATGGATGGATTCTGTTTCATCACTGTCACTATTAGTCATCTTTTAATACAGCACCGGGACATTTTACATACAAAAGTGAGTTGGATGGAATGTGGTCTTAACCACATTAAGAATTTGCAGACATCTTGTAATGATATTTCTGTTAGCGGATTGTTGACCTATTGCAAGTCCAATAGGTCAACATTCTGCTTAGGGTGATTGCATCATTGTGACAGTTAAGCATTTTCTTGTATGACGTAAAAAGCATATCTTTTGGCCCGTGATCTGCCGATCAGTACACTGACCTCTGAGAGAATGGTGTTACAAGGTAGCCACTCTGATGCCGCAGCGCCAAGAGGTCGGTATCTCAGAAACTGATCATGCCTGGGTTAAGTCCATGGCCAAGTTATTTTGTCTTCCTGTGTAGCTTTCCATTGGATGGGATTCCTCAGTTAGGCAGTAGACATAATGAGTGTTTGCAAAAACAAGCCGACAGTGTCATGGGAAAATGTAGGAGTTGTTATGGTGGTGCTTCAGTTGAAGTTGCCAGAAGCTGGAGCAGGTCGTATTGAGATCTTGGTGGCCTTTAGTGAATAGGAAGTACCTGTGCCAGGCTTCCAGTGGATCCCCTTTCTCCTCAAAGAGCGGCCCTTTGCCCTCAGCCATACATACCTCCCATTGAGGTTTGTGTCACCGCAGGCGTTGAACCACCAGCCACCTGCCAAAGGATTATAACAAGAACTATTAACCTAGTGTGCAAGCATGTCATTCCAAGATATTGTTTCCCCAATATATAGTTGAAATGTGAAATGTTGCTATGTTGGTCTAGTATTATAGTTTTAGCTATGTAAGATATATATTTAACTTATCTACCAGCCTTTTAAGCAAATGTTAATTGTCCTGAGGTTGAATATCAGTAATGTCTTTCACAGGTTCATCACATTAGCAATAGCTACTGCAGGCTGTGCTTGTGCTGAGTAGTCTGTGTAGTCCCTATAGTTCCAGTTATTGTAACATAGCCTGTCACTCTTTTTACCTGTGTAGTTGCGAGCACAGTTGGAGTCACGGTGGTTATCGTTGTCTTTGTCCTTCGTGGAAAAACTCATGCCAGTGTGATTGGCCATGGCGTCAGGCAGCTCCCCAGTGAGGTAGCTCAGGTTGAGTGTGTAGTGGGTGGTAGGACCACCCAGTGAGAACTGGTACTCCGCCCAGCGCCGCTCCATCTTCCAGTCCTCCAGCTCCACACGCAGGATTGAGACTCCCTGTCCTGCCACGCTGTGGAGCTTCTTTAAGCCCAGCCAGAACTCCTCTGCAAAACAAATCAGTTTTTTATCATCCAGATTTCCTCTGTTTTGACAGTTTTGTCCCCTTTTTTGACTTTGTCACGTGTATGTGCATGCACACACAAACACATACAACCACAAACGTACACATGCACAGCTGCACACACTACCATTAACAGTAATGTTTGCTTTAAGCAGGTTATGTTTGGATACTGTGCCACATATTCTTTTCAACCCACTGCTTTATTCATTCATGAGTAGTCTAGTGTGTGCTCAGAGACTGCTGTCTTGAATCAGAGGGGGCGGGTTTCAATTCTTAGTATCCGTTTCCTTTCGCTTGTGGTACCATGCTGCAGTCAACTTTATGACATAGTATTTTGGTGGTTGGTGGTGAAAGAAACCGACACCAAAGAATTCATGGCTGCAGGAGTGGTTGCCCCATAGGAATGTAGCAAGAGCGTACCTACGGGCTGCTGTCCAAGTCTGCACGGGATTTGATAGAATTGCTGCCAGAACTCTCTGCATTCTCAGACAATAGAGGAAACCAAGCTGTCAACTGAGGGCTGATATACCTCAATTACTGCTTCCTGTGGCCGTTCTTACAGGAAGTACTTTAAAAAATGCTTTGTAGTCGTGTGCTTCCGTGATTCCTGAATGACAGGCTTTTGTTTGGAGGGATTATAAGGCAGAAACGGTGATAATTAGGCTTGTGCTCTAATCTTCAGACATTTAAACTCTACTTTTAAGCTCTGTTAACTGCCCACATTGATAAACCTTAATGATTCAAACTCCAGTCCAAAGTGTATTCTTTGTTGATTTTGCAGATTTCTTATCCCCAGTTTTTACAATTGACTATGCTCCTTTTCGATGGACTGTGCATATATTTCAAATGTGGTTGATGGCATAAAAGGTTTTGAAATTACTTAAGCCTGTATTTTATTTCGGAGCACAATGGGCTTTGAATAAAACAACAACAACAAAAAACATCTCAATGATATATGTGATTTCCAATCTTTAGTTGCATAAACTGGCATATATTTATCATTGTAAAAAACTATTTACACACTGGTTAAATTTGCTAATTTGATGAACATTGTATTGAGAAACGATACTTCAAATGACTTCAAAAGGTTGAGTTAATGCCTTGCAAGAACTGCTATGCATTTTGAGGGTGTTACATATAAATCATGTATGTAATTTTTCTTTTCTACTCTTTTTTTATATCCATATTAGATTCTAATGTAGTATTTAAACTGATACTTAGGCACACAGGGGTCAATATTTTTAGGCTGTGACAACACTAATTCTATGCTGACAGCATTCATGGAAAGACATTATTAACAATTCTATAGTTATTACAGAACAAAATAAATCTGTATCCAGTTGGCTGCAGCAGATTCTCAATTCTTCTTTCTTAAAATCATGGTATATAAACAATGAACTCACTTCCCAAGTCTCCAAATCCTTTCTCATATTGTTCCCATGTCTGGTCAAAATCCACTGAGCCATCAAACCTGCGCTGGATAACTGTTGAACCTCCATCTGTGGAGTAGATGGGAAATATATTTGAAGTCAAAAGTCAGCAATAAAAGACAACACACACACACACACACACACACACACACACACACATGCACAAGCACATACGGACTTATCAGGAGTCTCCTCTTTCCTTTTCTTTTCTTCTCATAGATAAGGTCATTCTGTTATTGGCAGCATTGTCTGCCATTGTTGATAACCTGTACTGACGTTATCAAGCCCAAGTCTGATAACTTTTTTTTTTGTGGTAAGCATAGATTTACCTTACAGACATAGCTCCCTCTGAAAGCAGCAGCATCTGCTAAAATATTATCATTATTTTAGTGATGGCTTGAGAGTCACCCACCTAAACTCATTTCACAGTAGACGTTGAATGCCTCAGATTGGTTAGGCATGATAGTGTAAATGCCACTGTTCCTCTCGCCTCTGTCAAACAGCTCGCTGCAGTCCACGGGAAGATCTTAAAAAAAGGGAAAAAGATACATATATTAATATGTATATTATAATATATTACATGTATATTATAATATAGTAATATTAGCACTAATAAAGGGCTATATTTTGCACATACATCCCCTTACCGTTTGTTTCCAGGCCACTTGAGTTTCCTGTCAGATATTCAAACATGTCAGATGCCTCTGGGTGCGAATCCACTGCTTTCTCAATTGCATCTTGGAAGTTGTCATAGCTAAGCTGCAATGGAAGTTACCAAAAATCTGTGATAAGGTCAACTAGTAAAAGCTAACATAGCTCTGTTTATTATAATTCCAGTTACTTGCGCCAGTTCTCCAGACCCTAGTATTGTTTATTTTTCTAAATATTGTTGGCATTCCACGCATTACAATGATCAAATCTTACT
>NC_079213.1:66526289-66623789 GCF_029633865.1 Lampris incognitus | reverse complement strand
GCCGGGGTTATGCTTGTGGGCGTGAGCGATGTACAGAAGTTTTGACAGTGTGTACTCATCATCTTGGTTTTATTGTTTAGTCGCCTCTTTTTTCCCCCCAGATTTGTCTTGCAATTTCCCATAAGTCAAATTCCATCAGAGTTGAAGCAGAGGATATATTCTGATTTGCTTGCAGCTTTTACAAGGGTTGTTGGCGGACACTGAGTCAGGTCATAAAAGTGATTTTATGGGGAAATCTTAGTCAGTTGTTTCTCTTTGCCATCTACTAAAAGCTGTCGCCCAGACTTGGTAAAGTTAAAGACAAAGTAGGTAAATTGTGGTCCTAATAACCATTTTGTCTTACCAGAGTTGCAAACTTCAGCGCTTTAATCAGACGGTCTTGAAATCAGCACTTCTCTTTGATCTGCTTTTGTTGCTAGCTTAGCCAAGATTAATATAATGCCACCAATAATCTGAGCTCAGTTGTGTGTTTGATAGACTGCATGGCAGCAGATTTGAATGTTGTTGAAAGATTCCTAAACATGTCCAACTGGAAATTTGGATTAAAAAAAAAGAAGTATCAAATTAATGCATCCACTATGGTCTGGAAAATTATGTCTTCTTTTTCAGCGCAACCCAATTATAGCTTGTGCTTGACTGAAGAAGAAAAAATAATAAATAAAACAAAACATTCTGGTTCTTACATTGTACCAAGTGTACCATAGAAAACCACAGTCATGTTAATTAGCCATTTCTAGAAATTAGTGGTTTTGAGAGGACTACTTCACTTCATGGAAATGCAGACATGGCGGTTATTGGTCTATAGGGAGAGAAGGGCGTTAGAGTCCTTGAGAGAAGGAGCTTTAGAGTCCTTGATATGTTAAGCTTTATCAGTGGACTAATTTAAGTATCTTTGGTTTGCTGGCTTGGCATAAAGCTGTTGATATGATTCACCTCCCATTTAGCATTGATGGGGTCCAAAATTCTTCTTGGTGATAGTTTTACAACGGTGATTTGATAGTTATGTGAATGCCTCGGCATGGTAACCTGACTTTTAAACTCTCTAAACTTATTACTATGCGCTTGGGACTAATACACACATTAAAAGAGTATCCACACAATGCTGTTACTAGTATTGTGAGGCAGACTCATGGAATCGGGACTATGCAGCCACGTAACAATGAACAACACGGTGTTCAGCCCCCTGTGGGTACCTCTCAGAAGGGATTGTACCACTTTTCCTCCTATTATGGGCTGCTTGCCACTGTTGCAACTGACTTAATTCCTTGAAAGCAATTATAACAAAACTTGCAACTGTTTTGTGTTGATGCCAGTACATATAGCATCAAAGTGATGCAGTGGAATATAACATCTCCCTCCACACTTGACCTCCCAACCCATGCTGTTGAGAATCAAGTCTGCTGAGAGTGCTCATATGGTTCAGTCTTACTTAAAGGCCCACAGTCGAGACTGTGGTCAGAATAACTGACCCACACCACGGAACGTTGGTTAAAAGAGGTGAAATAAGGTTATATAGTAAAAGAAATTGAAAAAGAAGTGCCTTAATCAAATTATATATATATATTGTTTTATAATTTAAAATGTAAAATTTTGCTAAATTATTATGCAGGGGCAGCATGGTGGCACAGTGATTAGCATGGTCGCCTCACAGCAAGAAGGTGGATGGATGGATGGATGGTTTTATAATGAAAATGTTAATAGTAAGTTTAACCATTCTAGACTATGAAGTCTCTCTAAATAGCTTAGTTTCTTTTTTTAATAATTTTGGTGTCACTTTACGTCTCCCTCCCCCTGTAAATGGCTGATTAATGTAGTTCTTGTATGTAAATAGTTAATTTATAATTTTGATGTCTAATTTCTATTAACTTATAGGCTAGTCTTTCATACACATTATTGTTTTCTCTGCCACTTTACCCTGTCCCATCCCATGTTTCTTCATAAGCAAATGGGTAAACAAACAGTTGATGGCATCACCTCACAAGTTCTAGTGACTTGTTTCTCATTTAAAGTATCTTCTGTGCTTGCATTGAGATAAGCGCCTATTTATCCTGTGTGAAAAGCAGGTGGCAGATGCTGTGAGGAGATATGAGGCAATTGTTGCCACACAGTAAGATATGTTTGATTGCAAAGAAAAATTCTTCCTGCTTTCTCTTTATTCATATCAGCACAAAATTTAACATCAGATCCTGTGTATTGTTGAATACACATGTGAAATGTCAACTAAACGGGCTTTTTGTATCTGACATTTAAAATACTAAGGTTTTTACAAATGTAAATTAGATGAAACTTCACAGACCCCCATGTTCGGCCATTATGTCTTGTGTAAACATAATTAGTGTCTGATGGGTGAAATGGTGACTCATGAGCAGAACTACTATGATTATTACTTTTGGGTGTTCCCGTTAAGGGTCACTACAGTGGATCATCTGTTTCCATCTCTTCCTGTCCTCTGCATCGTCCTCTGTCACGCCAGCCTCCCTCGCCACATCCAAAAAACCTCCTCTTTGGCCTTCCTCTTTTCCTCTTGCCTTGCAGCTCCATATTCAGCATCCTTCTTCCAATATACCCAGCATCTCTCCTCCACACATGTCCAAACCATCTCAGTCTTGCCTCTCTTGCTTTGTCTCCAAACCATCTAATCTGAACTGTCCCTCTAATATACTCCTTCCTAATCCTGTCCTTCTTCATCAGTCCCAATGAAAATCTTAGCATCTTCAATTCTGCCACTTCCAGCTCCGCCTCCTCTCTTTTCATCAGTGCCACTGTCTCCAAACCATATAACATAGCTGGTCTCACTACCATCTTGTAAACCTTCCCTTTAACTCTGCTGGTACCCTTCTGTTGCAAATCACTCCTGACACTCTTCTCCACCCACTCCACCCTGCCTGCACTCTCTTCTTCACCTCTCTTCTGCACTCCCCGTTACTTTGAACAGTTGACCCCAAGTATTTAAACTCCTCCACCTTCGTCACCTCTACTCGTTGCATCCTCATCATTCCACTGTCCCCCCTCTCGTTCACGTATATGTATTCTGTCTTGCTCCTACTGACTTCCATTCCTCTTCTCTCCAGTGCATACCTCCACCTCTCCAGGCTCTCCTCAGCCTGCTCCCTACTCTCACCACAGATCACAATGTCATCCGCACACATCACCGTCCACAGAGACTGCTGCCTGATCTCGTCCGACAACCTGTCCATCACCATTGCAAACAAGAAAGGGCTCAGAGCCGATCCTTGATGTAATCCCACCTCCACCTTGAACCCATCCGTCATTCCTACTGCACACCTCACCACTGTCACACTGCCCTCATACATATCCTGCACCACTCCTACATACTTCTCTGCCATTCTCGACTCCCTTATACAATACCACACCTCCTCTCTTGGCACCCTGTCATATGCTTTCTCTAAATCCACAAAGACACAATGTAACTCCTTCTGGCCTTCTCTATACTTCTCCATCAACATTCTCAAAGCAAACATCACATCTGTGCTGCTCTTTCGTGGCATGAAACCATACTGCTGCTCACTACTCGTCACCTCTCCTCTTAACCTAGCTTCTACTACTCTTTCCCATATCTTCATGCTGTGGCTGATCAACTCTATACCTCTGTAGTTATTACAAGGCAAGGCAAGTTTATTTGTATAGCACCTTGTCATCGCAGAGGTCATTCAAAGTGCTTTACATGCAAAAGATAAGAAGAAAAAAAAAGCATTATAAAAGCATAACATAAGATAGATAAAAGTACAGGCAAATTGTATAAAAGTACAGACAAGTTAAAACTGAGTTATTAAAATAAATAAAAGTGCAATAAAACTGATTAATTAAAAGTAACAACAATCGGAGCAGAATATATAAAAATAGCAAAATATACAAAACACACATACCAAGGACTTAGCCATAGGCTGTCTTAAAAAATAAGGTTTTTAACCTGCTTTTAAATGTGTCCAGTGTGGGGGCCTCTCTCAGGTCCTCAGGCAGGGCATTCCATCTACTTGGGGTGTAAATACAAAATGCAACTTCCCCTGCTCTAGACCTGGCACGAGGGATGGTTAAAAGACCACTGCCATCAGACCTGTGAGTTCTCGTTGGTTTGTACTTAATTAGCATGTCTTTTTTAAAAAAAAATTATTTCTGATTTTTCTCTTTTTTCTCCCAATTTAGTGGCCAATCGATCCCTATTTTAATTCAAACACCCACCCTCGTACTGCATGCGTTCGCCAACTGCATCTCTCCGGCCGGCAGTCTCGAAGGAGACCGCCTCTCCACTTTCGTGACAAGGAGACTCCAGGCTGAACCACTGTTTTTTTTCCGACACACCAGAGACGCGTTCACGTGACGAACACAAGCCGACTCCGCCCCCCTCCCGAAGACAGCGTTTGCCAATGATTGCTGCTTCATCGAGTCCGGCCATAGTCGGATCTGACGAGACCGGGGCGCGAACCCCAGTCCCCAGTGGGCAACTGCATCGACACAAAGCCGATGCTTAGACCGCTACACCACCGCAGACCAATTAGCATGTCTTTTATATAGTGTGGTGCAAGGCCGTTTAGCGCTTTGTATACAATTAACAGAATTTTAAAATCGATTCTAGTTTTGATGGGGAGCCAATGCAGAGATCTAAGAAAGGTGTAATGTGTTCATACTTTTTAGTTCTGGTGAAAACGCGTGCTGCTGCATTTTGAATTAACTGTAGTTGGCGCACAACAGATTTTGGGAGGCTGGTCCATTACAGTAGTCTAGTCTACTTCTAATAATTGCATGGATCTCACAGTCTGATTTTGATAGAAAGCTCCTTAGTTATGAAATGTTTTTAAGATGGTAGAAGGCTGATCTTGTGAGATGATTGATGTGGCTCTTCAAATTGCGATAACTCTCTATGATTACATCGAGATTTCTAGCTTTGCTTACTACAGCTCTGCAAATCACCCTTATTCTTGAAAATTGGTACCAGTATACTTCTTCTCCACTCCTCAGACATCCTCTCACTTACAATCTCTCCAAGATTGTGTTAAACAATCTAGCTAAAAACTCCACTGGCATCTCTTCTAAACATCTCCATACCTCCACAGGTACGTCATCAGGACCAACTGCCTTTCCACTCTTCATCCTCTTCACATTCAGATTCAGACAACTTTATTTATCCCAGAAGGGCAATTCAGTTCTTACAATCTACCCAGACATACACAAACTCTCAAGACAAGCGTCAATCGTCACCATGTCAGAGACAACAGACAGATCAGTACATTGGCTAGAGATGCACACTGTCACCCTCATATGGCCCTGCATGCAGACTCACACGAGGACCAGGCGAAGGGCAAAAATTCATATAAGTTAAAAGAATATAATAATAAATAAAAAATGAAGCATTCTAAGATGCATTGCATGTTACATTCCCCCACTACAGTCAGTGAACGTACATGCCCACAAGCCATGCGAAAAACAGACAAGGTATAAACCAACTACTGTGGTTCAAAACAATATACAATATGCAATAAAACAATATTAGCATTTATTTAAAATGACTAATCTCAGCATTTAACAGCCTGATAGCAGAAGGAATGAAGGACCTAGAATCGTTTTCCTAGGGGGCACTTTCTAGCACCGGCCTGAGGGCATTACCAGTGAATTCACTGGACAGGACGTGGTCAGATTGGCTAACAATTCCTTTTGCCTCCTTGGCCACACGTTTCTCTCAGAGTCTGTCTCCCTCACCATTTCTGCAGTGCTTGCCCAGCCATCCGGCAACTTTTCACTACCACCCAGTGCCTGTCTTAACTCCTCCCTGAGCTCCACACAACAGTCTTCCTTCTTCAACTTCCACCATTAGATCCTTGTTTCTGCCTTCACTCTCTTTCTTTTCTTGATCTCCAAGCAACTCATGAGCACTGATGACACCAAAAATTCAAGAATTGCGAGTAACTGTCAAATGGCAAATCTATTTTTCATGATGGCAAAGAAAATCAATGGATAGGCTACATTGACAACTATTATGTAGCCTTCAAAAACGTGCTCAAGTGATAGGCAAAGCAAGAGTGTAACATTTCTTTAGTTCCGTAAATGTGTTCTATGTTTTCTGTGATGGACCGACGGCCTGTCCAGGATGTCTCCCCACCTGCCTTCCAGTGACTGCTGGGATAGGCTCCTGCATCCCTGCAACCCTGAGTAGGATAAGTGGTTTGGATAATGAATGGATTTGGCTAATGGAAACTGTTTTTAGTTCCTACAGCATTTTCACTTAAAAACATTTAGTAAATGAGTGTGAAAAGTTTCATTTTACAAATAGAATACTTGGTAGATGGGGACAGGATTTAACTCACTGAAAACCCTTCGTAATCATTACAAATCATTGGATGAAGCAACTTTAGCCATGGTGAGAATATGATTTAAGAATAGATGGCACATATGCTGTTGAAAACTTATATTTTCTGTCCTGTGCTCTCTTTAAACATGATAGAATGCTTATTTGTGCCAGCACTAAGTTGTTTTGCCTTCCGGTATAACTGTAAAAGCTAAAGAAGATTGCAGTATAAAGCAAGGTTTCTGGTTTCTCTGACCCTATGTAATGATCACATCTTCTACTGAATGACCTTTGACTGTCTACTCACTCATCGTGTGTGGTCAAGTGGTGCTCTTTGTCAATTAAAGATTAAAAAAAAGTAGCACATACATATACATCCACACTTCCCCTATTTTAACATTTATTGTCCAGTTGGTTTGGTTTCTCACAAGAGTGTTTGATTGCATATTCTCAATAAAGGACCTCATATACATGACAAAAGCTAACCCTCTGATTTGAAGAAAAGGAGAAGACTTGCGAAGTAGTCAAGTTTAAGTGGTACTTCTAGAGGGAAGTCAGAAATTGGAGGGACGTTAAGAAACTATAATTCTATCAAAGCTGAAATCAGCAAGTTTTCTCCATGAAATAGGACGAGGTTAAAACCTAGTATATGGCTGGACCCCGATTCCATTTATTAGATAGAATTAAATGTTTTTGCTCAGCTACATTTAAAAAGGCAGCTGTTCTGACGTCGGTTTCGTGAACAGCTGACGACATAATAGAAAACCGTTCGTGCCGATTCATTTTGAAAGCAACGGCCAATGGGGAAACTAACTCAGCTGTCTGACCAATGGTGAAACTCCCATCAGTCACTCGGGCATTAACTTACTCACAGACGACTGCATGTGTAGGGCTGGCCCCGCTGTTGTCAGTCCAGCCAACTATAGTATTTTTTATCCATCTGGACTATGGAATCTGGTTACGTAATACTAACTGACATCTTTACCTTGGTTGGAGACACTCTCCAATCTTTGTATACCGCTGTAGAATTACCGCTGGATAGGACACACTAGTGCAAACATGTATGTTTTGGAAACAACTTCAGCAGGAAAAGGGATTGAAATGTGATGCGGATTTGGCAACGCTTCTGTAGGACAGACAGTCAACAATACTGCAAAAGAGTGTTGTGACAGAGTTTTGTATAGTTTGTAATATATTAGACTGCCTCCATTAGCTCTGGTCCAATGATCCCACTTTCATAAGGGTGGGAGAAATTTACCGCTGAGCTGATGGCACAGAAGTGACAATGGCTGCCAAATCTGATTTATAGTACAAGAAAATCAGTTGCAATTGGACTATTTTCTCCTACATCAAACTATATTGCACTACTGTAATGTTGGTTGCCTGTACCACAGAATTGTCACATTGTCATCATGTTTCAAATGAATAAAATAATGACTCATTAAAGGTACTCTCCGTAATTGCATGGCTATGTGGAGCATATGTGGAGCTATATGTGCTCAATAAGAAACATGACATCTCATCATCAGGTTTGCATTGTATATTTGTTTGAGAAATGAAGACAGCGGAAAGCTTCAAAGGAAGTGAAAATGCTGCGGCATTGGCTGGTTGTCCCATTCATGAATAATAACATGAACAATGATTATGAAGTCTGAACAAAACAACAACAGAAGTGGGGCGGGCAGCAGCTGGATGCGTAAGATATGGGTTGTACCTTTAATGGAGAAAAATGGCCGATTTCAGCTTGAACCGCTCTGCAATAGATTTTCTAGATATTTTATTTCATTTCTTTTTTTTACTGTACTGTACTTTTCTGTACTTTTAGTCCTTCTTGATTAATTTTGAAGTGTTTGCACCTACTTTAAATTTAGTAAGTTTTATTGTCATTAGTATGCATTGTTATTTCTGTCATTTATTCATTTACGTTGCACAGCTGATATTTGCTTTTTTGTGGTATGATATCAAATCCACTGTTAGCCTTGGGCTGATTTTTAACACAGCAAAAATTAAGCAATGGTAAAGGGTGAGTCATAAGATTTGGGTGAGACAATGTGTGAATATAAATCGATTTTAGTTTAGTTTATTTCTTGAAGTAACAAAATATTTAATTTTTTAGTGAGATATTCTTTTACTTGAGTAATTTTTGCTGCTCTTGCCCCAGTTGTAATAAGTTGTGACAATAATTTGCTAATAATGATGTTCGTCTTCATCTTCTTGATGAATGAATGAATGATGTTCATTAAATGTATTGTTCATTAAATTGCTGCACCTATTTCCGTCTCTTAAATTCCCATATAATGTCATGTTAATTTTGTGGCAGCATCAAATACAGTTCTCTTTCTGCATGTTGATGATGGCAGAGAATGACTGTGTGGCCTAGTGTTTAGAACTTTGCCTTGAGCTCCAAATGTAGGTTCAGTAAACATTGAGTTCATCCCTTTGTGTACTGTTTGGACCCAGCGTAAGGGAGCTGGGTAAATGGTAGCTGTGGTTTGGGCAAGCGGTGGGGGTGGGTGTTTCGAGTGAAATGTGCTGAGTGTCACGCATAGTTGGGCTGCTTAGCCATGTGTACTCATAACCTGAACTTAATTTGATATGATGAATAAACCAATTAGTTCTCTCTTTTTGCTAATAAGGGAACCTCAGTTTTGCTGCAGCAAATTCAGGAATTTCGGGTGCTGTTTGGGTTCATTTTTAACTATCCATACTAAAGCTGCCATTTAAGCTGTCGGGAAGTACTTTGAAATCATTAGGAGAATTTACTGTTGGTGGAGAGAAGAGCAACAGAGAAATTAACGCTAATTTTAGAGAAGGAGATGTTCCCACGCTTCCCACACCGTTGTGGTTCCAGCTGCAGGCCTTTGGGCTGTCCCCTGCTGAGTCCACTACGTCACTGTGGTTCATCAGCTGATCTAAGGTTACTTTGCTGTTTCTGTGTGGTGGTACCCCACCCACATGGACGCTCAGTCACACAGCATTAATATTTCTCCTTGGCAATATGTAAAATGGCTGAAACATTTTGAAATCCTTGAGCCACTTTTAGTGTTTTATCAGTCAATTGAATATTAGAACAGAAAAGAACCCTTCTATCGTCCAAGTTTTTAGACAGAGTAGACAAACCTACTTTATGGCCACAGCACTCATCCCATTACTTGCCTACACTGCACGACTAAAGCCAAAAAATTGTGGCCTTTTTATAGTGCAATTCAGTTTAATAAAGTACATTATAATTAAGTGTCATAAATATGATGTTGACGATCACTGCATCAGTATATAGAACATTTATTTGATAATTTCATTGATAATTTAGGCCCATTTAGGCCCTCAGTGCAGAGTGAGTGTACAGGCCACTCCTGAAACCGTGTACGTACGTACTTGATTGTTTACTCCAAATCCATAGCAGTGCTTGTGGCTAATTTGTTTCTCAAGCTCGTCCCCATTCCACTGTCTAGTCTTTCACCTTTTATTGGGAAATTTCAGGTTAGCTTGTTGACACTGTGCCCATCCATATGATCGACTGACCAAGCCTCCCATCTCTACCAATCAAAAGATGGTATGTCCAACACAACGGCCTTGCACCGCTTCGTTTGTCAATACAATAAAGCAGTCTGATGTAATATCACTTCTGCTATAAACCTGGCTTCAGTAAACAAGGCAAGGCTTGGCTGGATTTAACAAATTGAAAAATGGAGGGAGACGTGTTTAAGTTAAGACTAAACTGATCAAATGAACACTAATATTTTTTCTTCAGTCCTCCACTTATAATAAATGCATCAACTGGATGTTAGTATTACTGTCACTTTTAAAAGAAATGGCAACTGAAGTATTTCAGTAATGGTAATTTTGTTTAATCCAGAGTGTCTTGTTCTTATGTTCTGATCCTTTTTCAAGGTAACAACCAGCTCATTGGAATCAGTTAGGGGTGAGGTGTCTTGCTCAGTGACACCTTGACATTTTTGCAAGGGGGGCCGTGCCTATAGTCCCCGGGTCCTATATTCCCCGTTTTCCCCTAAAAAGGTCCTATAATCCCGGTTGCAATAGACACCGGGGAACATAGAACCCTCTTTTGGAAAAAGGGTCCTATATTCCCCGCTGTTTCCAGGGGAACATAGGACCTTTTTCCAAATAAAGGGTCCTATATTCCCCGCTATTGCCAATCGAGGAACAATCCGGGTAACTTAGAACCCTTTTTGCAAATTATTTCCTTAACGGGTCCAAAATAATAAAAGCTGGGGTCATGGCTGAGTTGTAGGCTATGACAATCTATTCCTCCGCTGATTAAATTAGGCCGTATTACCATTGTTGGCTGTTGTATATCGCAGGCCACCTTGAGTGCGTATCCAAATTCGGCATTGTTATTTCTTACCAATATTTTTTTTAAGCAATATATTTATTGAATTTTGTTTGCAAATTACATCAAAACAAGTAATAGCACAGTACAGCAAACATTTTCACCTTACCCCCCCCCCATAACCCTGTCCCTATAACAAGTAATACAATTCAAAGCAGGGTTAAAGAAGATAATAAAGATAAAAATTCAATTAATAAAAATAATAAAATAAAATAATAATAACAATAATTTCTTTCACAGACTGATTAGAGGGTGTGGTTTTTTTTCCAGTTGCTTTTACGCATATAAACAGTCAGATAGAGTTGTTCTACTCCCCCAGAGCTTGTTCTTGATGAAGCAAGTTACCAACATTAGTATTACGTCTTAAGAAGTACAGAAACAATCCCCAGATTTTATCAAAAACACTTTGTTTACGTCTAACAATATACATTATCTTTTCCATTGACATGTTTGAAGCCATTTCTTTAACCCACATACCAATTCTTGGTCCATCAACACTTTTCCAATTAAGAGCAATTACACGTTTTGCTTGTAATATACACATATCTATAAATCTGAACTCATTGCTATGTAAATGTGGGGTGGTAGGATATAAACCAAGAATAAAAAGCTTTGGACTCAATGGTAATTTCTTTGACAAAATTTGATCAATCATATCAACAACATCTTGCCAGAAGGTTTTCACTTCCACACATTCCCATATACAGTGAAACAGCGTCCCCCTTGCCTCACTACACTTAATACAGGTATCAGGAATATTGTCATTAAACTTGTGCAATTTAACAGGAGTTATATATGTACGCATCAGCCATTTATACTGTAGAAGCTTTAGGTTGCTGCTAACTATCTGTCTCTGGGCCTCTTTACATGCCTCACTCCATTCTTCTAAAGATATTTCCTCCTCTATATCTCCCTTCCATAATCTCAGTTTTGTCTCTGATGATTCATCAGATCCAGATATAAATAAGTCATACATAGTTGAAATTAAACCTTTATCATAACAGTGTTTTGTGACTGCAACTTCTAATATAGAAATGGTAGGAATGTCTAATGAATGGCTTTGACAGGATATAAAACTCCTTAGCTGAAGATATTTGAAAAAATGATTCCTTGGAATGTCATACTTGGTAGATATTTCCTCAAAGGACATGAATACTTCATCCTCCTCCCTGTACATGTCTTGCACTTTCCTTAACCCCTTTTCAGCCCATAATTTAAATCCCCTATCATTTTGCCCTGGTTTGAAATTGGCATTACCCCAAATAGGACTGAAGCGTGATCGGGACATATTTATATTCAAATACTTACAAGCATCGAACCAAACATCAATCATATTCAATATTATAGGGTTGTCTGTATTTTTCTTCAGATATTTACGGTCTGCTGAATACAAATACAGGTGCAATGGTAAGCACGGTTTAACAGAGCAGGCTTCCAGATCAATCCAAGCTGGGGGACTTCCAGATGAGAAGTAAAACATAATCGACCTTAATTGTGCTGCCCAGTAATACCATTGGATATTTGGACATTTCAGGCCTCCTCGATTATATGGTAGATAAAGTAAAGATAGACGTAATCTAGGACGTTTATTTTGCCAAATAAAGTTGGTAAACAGTTTCTTGATTTTCGTGAACAAAGATGAAGGAGGGGGTAGGGGGATATTCTGGAACAAATAAAGAAATTTGGGAAGTATATTCATCTTTAGGATATTAATCTTGCCGATCATTGAAATAGGTAAGGATGTCCCTCGCTCTATCGAAGCAATACTAGCGTCCAGGATGGGCTCATAATTTGACTGAGCAATCTTATTCACCTCAGGGACAATTTTTATTCCCAGATATGTAAATGTGTCTGTTGGGTTGAAGGTAGAAGCATAAACAAGACCATTCTTCCTCTCTGTTTCATTCAGTAACATTATAGATGATTTGGAGTAATTAACTTTATAACCAGATATTTTCCCAAATGATTCAATAAGGCTTAGGAGCGCTGGGATAGATTTATGCAGATTTTTAAGCATTAATATCACATCATCGGCTAAGAGTGCTACCCTGTGTTCCAGATGTCCCTCTCGAATTCCATAAATATCGCTGTGTGTCCTCACCGCTATAGCAAATGGTTCTATCGCTAGGATAAAAAGTAAAGGCGATAAAGGGCTCCCTTGAGGGCAACTTCTACAAATGTTAAAAGGTTTAGAAACCTTACTATTCGTCAAAACTTCTGCAGTAAGCCCTGTACAAAGCAATCTTACCCATTTGATAAATGTATCCCCAAGGCCAAATCGTGTTAACACCTCAAACAGATAAGGCCATTCAACACGGTCGAAGGCCTTCTCTGCATCAAGTGAAAGTAAGGCCGTGTCAGGCGCCTCCCTCTGACTGTATAAAATATTGAGCACTCGTCTAACGTTATGAAAACCCTGTCTCCCTTGAATGAATCCGTTCTGGTCTTCTCCCACTACTCTAGGTAGAAGATCCTCCAATCTTCTTGCAAGAATTTTACAGAGTATTTTTGTATCAGAATTTAGGAGACTAATTGGATGCATATTTTCACATTTTGTATTTGGTTTCCCCGGTTTTGGGAGTAAAGTGATTAGGGCGCCCCTCATAGATGTAGGGAGAAGACCATTCTCAAAGGATTCCTGAAACATCTCCAAGAGGGGTAGTATTAATTTGGTTTGAAATTTTTATAAATGTCTATAGGGATGCCATCTGGACCCGCTGATTTTCCAGCCTGCATACACCCAATTGCTTCTGCAATTTCCAATGCAGTTACATCTTGATCTAATACTCTACTTTCCTCTTCCGAAATTTTAGGAATATTAAGATTGTCTAGGAATTGTGTTTGCGTGTCCAGATTAGGAGAGCACTCAGAGCTGTATAATTTCCCGTAGAAGTCTCTAAAGGCTTCATTAATCTCTGTCGGGTCCACTATAGTTCTACCACTTGGGACTTCAATACAATTAATAGACCTTTCTGTTTGTTGTTGTTTAATGCGCCATGCTAGAAGTTTTCCGGGCTTTTCCCCCTGATCATAGTAGGACTGTTTGAGTCTCATTAAATCAGCAGCCGCTTTATTAGCTGCCAGTTCATTGTACTGTGCTCTAAGCAGTAGCAGTCTTGTATGAACATCTGTAGGTATATTTCTATTATTATATATTTCTGTTACAATGCGCTAGACCTCTGGGAGATGGACTGCTGAGGACGGAACACAACACCTATCCTCAGCTCCCAGCACTTCTCGCACAATGTGCTACTCATACGCTGAGTTGGCGGCACCCGGGATCGAACTCACGACCTTGCGATCCATAGGCGAGAGCTCCACCGACTGAGCTATGCCCGGGTACAATTGCCCAAGGAACATAGGCTTACTATATTACATTCAGACACAGACGAGCCAGCTCACCTACTCGGCGAGGCGCATTTTCCTCAATAAGTGACACATTTCACGCATAGATATCAGAGAACTACCGGGGTGGGTTATGCGCCCAAATATAGGCTGTAGCCTAATAAGTTGAAATTGGTTTAGTGTCGAAAGTTTCCACATACTTTAGCCAACCTGGACTTTGTGAATTCGTTTTTGTGATATAAAAATAGAAATTGTATGATTCATTGTCTTCTTAATAATCTGCCCTAAATAATGCATTATTGAAAATGCACTTTTTTGCGCCAAACAGCGTCAAACCTGCTGACCGGGGAACATAGGACCTTTCTTTATAAATAGGGTCCTATGTTCCCCTAGGGCACCCGGGGAACATAGGACCCTTTTTATAAAGAAAGGTCCCATGTTTCCCTGCACCTACAAAACGGGGAACATAGGACCCTTTTGGGGAAAAGTGGGGAATATAGGGCCCTCTGTATACAAAAAGATCCGATATTCCCCGGTCTTATACAAAGCGGGGAACATAGGACCCGGGGACTATAGGACCCGGGGACTATAGGGAGGACCCCTTTGCAAGGAGGAGTCGGGATTGAACTGGCAACCCTTACCAGACGACCTGCTCTTCCTCCTGAGCCACTGCTACCCTTCTGGTAAAGCTTATGTAATTTGTGAAATGCCTTATCTGTTATGGCTTATAAAGTGTGTATATATGTGTGTGTGTGTTTCAGGAATCTGCTATATGTGAACCCACAGAGTCTCAACTTCGCCAATCGCCAGGGCTCTGCCCGCAACATCACAGTGAAAGTGCAATTTATGAATGGGGAGGATCCAAACAATGCAATGCCGGTATGCAAATGATGAAATGATTTAAGATAAAATGGCTTCATCCTGCAGTGTGGAATTGTGTGAAGTGTCCTATCAATTTGATTTCAATTTTTTCCCTTTGTTAAACTTAAATCTTTTCTAAAATATCTTAAGTTAGTAACTTACAGTTATGAGCAATGCATAATAACATTACATGCTTTGCATTAGTAGCTGTGGCGGTAGTTGGTAAAAAAAAGGCATGTTGTACAAAGCTTTCATTGACAAATACAGGTAAAAAACGTGGTCCTAAGTGATTGTTCCTTAGCTTTACAGTTGTCTATTATCATCAAATTGTTTATCATCTACCAGGTGATATTTGGCAAGTCCAGCTGTGCAGATTTCTATAAAGAGGCCTATACTGCTGTTGTTTACCATAACAGGTAACTTCCTTTTTTTTATTATTATTTGCTAATCTTTTTATTTATCTTTATTTTGGGAACTTTTCTGGTCTTGGTTATGACAATGCCAGGCAGCCAAGGTGATTTGGTTGAGAAGGAACCAGGTTTGGAAATAAGCCAAGGCCCTGTACATGTTGTCTTATGATTGTAAGCAATGAGTGATAAAGAACAAAATGAAACTTAAACTCAAGAACGGAATTAAAGAAAGTGCTTAATAGTGGTTGCCCAAACATTTTTTATGAAATCTTAAAAAAAAAAAGTCACCATTAAATACAGCTTGCGGTCACAATATGTCACCTCTTAAATAACTTAAGGACTGTTAGTGATTGGTCATTTGCTCTCAGGCTATGCAACTGATTCATTCATAGATGAATGGAAAGACTTACTTGCCCTCCTCTAAACCACCATACATTGATGTATATGGGTGTAAACATTGGGTTTGTTGTGCAAGACACTCATACAAAGATGGGGTATTTTACATTTACTGATTTTGAAAACTGAAATGTCTTTAGCACAATTCATTTTCAAAATTCAGCACATAGTGGAATGTCATTAGGTTGCTTACACATTTTTAATATGAAATGAGTAGAATTTTCTGAGATTGTGTGAAAATAAAGCAAAACTGCCTGTTTAGTTAAACTTCAGCATGCCCTCTGTTCTTGTAGTTGTTATAACTTATTTATATGCCTCTTCTACCTCCAAGGCATTAATTAATAAATGGATCTTTCAGTCTACCGCTTGGAGTTTGTCCAGTGATGTCCTTGGCACAGGTTCCCCTCTTCTCTATATAAGAGCTAAGGGCTCTCTAATATTTTATCACCACCATTAGGTGTTCTTTACGACACCCAGTGGTTTGTCATATGTCACCCAGGGGTCACACCTGCAAGGTTAAAGTTAATCAACCTGTGACCGACTCGCTGCCATGCCTCGGACAGTCGTCTATCATGATTTTTCCAGCCCAGTAGGGTGCTTATGGTTAATAGTCAATTACAGCAAGCATTTCACTCAGAGATGGCACAATATTTCTCTTGTCAACACTCTCAAAGACAAATATGTGAAAAGTGCGTGGAAGAAATTCCTAAGCCCTCGCCATAGTCAATCAGTTAGCTGGCCAAAAGTTTTGAAATCTGTCATAGCTTTGAGACTTATAAAAGTTTTGGGGCATGTCTTACTGTGGCATCTATCCAGCAGAGGAAAAAGGTCATTGTCATAAAAATATAACCTTGTTTGAAAAGAACTGATCTGGAAGCTCTCTGTCTTTGTTCTATCTGACCTTACTGTTCTGTGTTTAGTGACTAATCTGTTATGTTTGGCATTAAAGGAAAGGTTATTCTCGCTGCACTTGTGCTGTGTGGATATTTCCTTTTCTTATCCACAAACCTTTTTTTTTCTCATGAGAACTAGGGGCCCCTCTTCTGCTCTTATGAAGCAGTTGTGATTATTTTTGGACTTATTAACCGATTTTGTGGTTTTGCAAAGGATGCATCAGCTCTCTTTGTGGGTTGTCTGTTTGAACTGTTGTGTTGTTTCCATGTCCTGGCTAGCAGACCCAAGTGTCCCTCTGTGAGACTATAAAGATTAGAACGGAAGTGAATTACATAACTGGGCCTTTCCTGTCCAGACCCCCTGGCTTACAGAAAGAGCCCGTACTGCAATTTATTAAAAAAGTTTCCCAAGTTCTAAAAAAAATTACCTATATATAGAAAAACTAAAATTTTGGAGGAAATGATGTAATTGGAGTTTGGAACAGATAATTACACTAGTCTACCATCCTGTGACTAGTACATCTCACCTCATGAATCTGTGCCTTCCTTGGGAAGAGTTTGATAAAAACCACATTGAGCATTTTGTGCCTTACGTATAATGGCAGTGCAAATTATTTTCATTATAACTTAATTTCTGCAAAATCTAAAAGGACAAACTTCACCACTCATTCCAAACTTGACCTCCATGATCAATGCAAATCTGTAATTGTTGGACCTCAGTGACAAGAAACTGAAAAATTGAGCCAACATAAATATGTCATGTTTGATATACAAATACGCATAGTTGGAAGCAGATCAATGAGGTTTAATTAAATGCTTTGCAGATAGCAGTCTGCAAAACGTTTTTTTTACTGCGCTGGTACCTGAACTGTTCCGCCTTTGCTTCCCAACATCCTTCTATATGAATGATGTTGATGTTCATTACCATCGCCAGATCCCCGGACTTCCATGATGAGATCAAGATCAAGCTTCCTGCCTCTCTGTCAGACCACCACCATATCCTCTTCACCTTTTACCATGTCAGCTGCCAGCAGAAACAGAACACACCCCTGGAGACCCCTGTGGGATATACGGTAGGTGACAACCATGTACTGACACAGCGTATGTGTTCCGTTCACTCACTTTTTTCATTTTAGCCCACAAAAAAACCTATATGCACTCTCTCTCATCTTTCTGCTCCATCACACTCATGCACCTACAAAGACTTTTATTTAGCTTTTAAACACAAGTGATAAGACGTATGCAACACATCATCCCATGGTCAAGGTACTATGCTTGGAGATGGAGATCAACAATGAATATAATTAAATGCATAAAGGTGTATGTGAATTTATTTATTTTCTAAATGGACTCGTAATAACGTTTGCTATGTGCTTGAATATTGACCTTGAACACTCGACACATCGTACAATAGAATATATCCAGTCTTTCGTTCTCTGCTATACATCCTTGTTTCTCATACAGGTTTTTGTAATGGCATCTCTGACAACTCTCTAATGAAAATAAAATAAAAAATTGAAATATGTAAAATTGTGCTCTGGCCCCCCTTCCCGGGGTTTGTTTCTCTCCACTTCTTTTCCCAGTGGATCCCCATGCTGCAGAATGGGCGTATTAGAACGGGCCACTTCTGTCTGCCTGTGTCTTTGGAGAAGCCTCCACAGTCCTACTCTGTCCTCTCCCCTGACGTAAGACGCCACCTACAACCATCCCTATTTATGCTCGCACAAGAATGACACATTTACTAGAAATGCAGTTAAAAGAATCTGTGGAGTATTTTTATCTGTAGATGCAGTGTTTTGTGGCCTCCCCCTATGAAATGTCATGCACTGCAGAGAAGCGCCTCTTCTGTCTGTACTACTGTGCTACAGAGAGACGAAGTCAGATGACAGTGACACGAGTATGTTTTGCAGCGCAGTGGCATCGAACATGGTGCAGAGTGGCCCAATCTCAGGGGTTCCTGTTGTTGGGGGGGGGGATCTTTAGGGGTCATTCGATGTATACGAAGATCTATCTAATCTGTTTGAATAATACAGTCGGCCCGTGTATTCAATTTGATTGGGGAGAAAAGCCTCTGAAACAGTCTTTATAAATCTAGGACTAATTGTTTAACAATCTAGTGTTTCTTGTTGGCTTGGTTGCCCATTTTTTACTTTTCAGTGGTCATCAAAACAACATGGTATTAGAAATATATGTGGTATAATGATATTATATAATCCTTTTGTTCCAGTGCAGCACTAGTTCATTGAAATGTATTATTACACTAGGTTCCTCTCCCAGGAATGAAGTGGGTGGACAATCATCGAGGAGTGTTTAATGTGGAAGTTGTGTCTGTTTCAACCATTCACACACAGGTATTTTTCCATACAGCTTCACTGTAACAGAAATTAAACAATCACCTTCCTTTTGCTATATCTGGTCATACTTTTAAGTCATATGTTAAGTAAGTGGGTATGATTCAGATGTTTATATTTTTTTCTGCTGTTAAGCGAAAGCCCTTTTTCTCCATGTAAAGTCTGATTTTTCAGAGACAAAGAAAAGCAGCCTAATTTAAGTTTGTTTGCCATGAAATAATTTTCACACGCCTCATACTCAAAGAATCATAGAAAGTTTAATTTCATTAAAGAAAAACAAACGTGCATTGTTATTCCTTTACTGCTCTGCTCATTGTTCTCTCACATTGGCAGTAAGTCCTCCCCTGTGCCAGTTCATTAGGGTGAGAGCCTCACCTCTCTAATAATTTACTGAGGCCCACTCCATCTGTGTCAGCTTTAGTGTGGAGGGGTTTGACTGTTGGCCCCTAGGAGCCTAACAGGAGCTAATGTGCTCATAAATCACTGCTCCCAGCCAGATTGGACTTGCTGGGTTCTCCTGTGCTTTTGCAGTATCTTCAGCTGTGTGGTTCCCACTACTGGGCTAACTCAAGCACCATCAGGGTTGGCATACAGTCAAGATGACCCAAGCTTACTTTGGTTTTACTGGGCTAGTCTCCTCCCGCCGACTTCTTTCTCTCCCTATTCTGCACTTATCTCTCCCTCCCTTCTTCCTCTACCTTTTATATATTCTCTTTTTTCCCCTTTTGCGTCTCTCTCTGCTGTTCGCCTGTTTTTGACCATCACCTCTCTCTTTGTCTCTCCTTTTTAAAAAATTTTTTTTTTTGATTTGGTCTGTTTTGATTTCTTCATCTCACGTTCACATGCTATATTCTCTTTTCCTCCTCCTCCCCCCAACCCCGTCCAGGACCAGTACCTTGATAAATTCTTTGCCTTAGTACATGCCCTGGATGAGCACATGTTCCCAGTGAGGATAGGAGACATGCGCATCATGGAGAACAACCTGGAGGCAGAGCTTAAATCCAGCATCGCAGCTCTCAACTCCTCCCAGCTGGAGCCGGTGGTTCGATTCCTCCACCTGCTGCTGGATAAGTTGGTGTTGTTGGTGGTGCGGCCTCCGGTTATTGCCGGACAGATAGGTATATTAGATTGTGTTGGATTTAGGAAATTAAATAGTCAAGTCAAGTCACTTCTATTCGTATACTGTAAAGATGTCAAATATGTCTAAATAATTACTTGATCAACCTTCCTAGTTAGTACCGTTCTGCTGCTTTAGCAAAGATGGCTAATTAAAAGAAAAGATAATGTTTCATTAAATTGACCATCTATACAGTATGAGACTCAGGCATTTGGACATTGAAAAGGCTGGTCTTTCTCATTCTGAGGGTAATGTGCTAGTCGTGTGATGTGATTTCAGGGAAAGGATGTTATCACAGCACATTGTCATTTGATAACTCCGGCGTGTGAGGGAGTAGTTATCTAGTAACAATTTGTAAACACTAGAAACACTAGCTTTTCCTAGTAAATATTTGAATGTTTTATTGTGTGCCGTAGGTCTTTTAGATTTTATTTGTATCTATTATAGACTATTTCTTGTTAAGCTTTGTAAAGAGATTCCTCTTATATACCTGTCCATTTGTACATTTATATTTTAGTGATTTTTATGAGTGTAAACCTGTGGGTGTGCTTATTAATATGGTACGGTGTTTTGTACCTGTATGTGTTGGTATGTGAAGTGAATCTTGGCCAGGCGTCCTTTGAGGTCATGGCCTCCATAGTGAACCGTCTCCATAAGTACTTGGACACCAGCCAGGACATGCATGGCCGCAACAGTCTGCTGTCTTCCTATATCCACTATGTCTTCCGCTTGCCAAACACCGACCCCAACTCGCCCTCGCCAGGTAGGGTTGCTCGACTCCACTGAACCACTTCAAGTTCTTTTTTTTTTTTTCCCCAAACTCCGTTACTCATTTTCACCCCCCGCCCCCGTCACTGTATCTTCTCCCTGTCTAGCACCAACCCTTCACCTTCACCTTCACCAGGTGTCTATGATTAAACCAACCTTCCATAAATTTTCTCTTCTTTTTCCATTTGTTTTTTATTTTTTTGTTTTTTTCTTACATCAACCACTTTGTGTTCTGCCTGCCCAACACAGAATCCAACTCAGCCCCAACAGGTAGGTATGTCCACCACCCTCATAAGATTTTCTCTATTGTGTTTCTTATTATCCTGAAATGACAAATGACATTTTAGTAGCCTGTAGCACACTGTTTCCTTAGTGTGGTCCACAGCTACATTAGTGGTTAATGAAAAGACAACTGCTTCTCTAGCATGTCCGTTTACCAGCAGACAGGATGTGATGTAATTGTTCCTTGTGTTGTTTGTGGTGTCACCTTTGCAGACATCAGTTAAACAGACTCATCTACATAAGTGTAAATGAGCTGAAGAAGCACCTGGTGTCAATTATGATATTTCAGCAAAAAAATTGATGCTTTACCCTGCTAACAATGCTTCTCATCTGCTTAGGTAGCCAGGATATGAAATTTGATGATAACATTATTGACGACTTTTCCCGTGGTTCTGACTTTTGAAAAGCACATTTTCCTTTTTGCAAATATGAATAGATATATTCAGTTCAGTTATTGTTTTCTACAGATGTTCTACCAAAGACATGTTTTTCTATTTTATTTAACTGTGTCAGCCTATTGAAACCCAATGAATATACAGTCCCATTTCCCCTCATCTGTGTGTCGTTTTAGGCCCAGGGGGGTTGGGAGGTTCGGTCCACTATGCCACTATGGCCCGTTCGGCAGTCCGACCCGCAAGCCTCAACCTCAACCGCTCCCGCAGCCTTAGCAACAGTAACCCGGACATCTCAGGCACCCCCACTTCTCCTGACGACGAGGTCCGCTCTATCATCGGCAGCAAGGTAATTGTGTCCAACGGTCTCTTTACACATGATTGTCTGCCATTTTTTTTACCACTGTTCTTTCAGCTACAGACAGTCATGATTTCATAGAGGCCACTAAAAGCAGAAAGTTGTGCATTGTCCTGCAAATACTATTTAGCTATTTCATATCTAAGCTCCCTTTCAAATTCTGAGAAGTAAGGATAATTTTCACCTGGATTGAAAAAGACAAGCTACAGTTTTACAAGCTATTTAATTTCAATCTGTGGATATCAGAATAAACAAAAATTACACTTTTTAAAGCAACTATCTGAATTGACCAGTGCATTGATTCTTGATTACTTTTATGCAAGCTCAGAAGAGGTTACTGTACTGAATTTACAGTTCTTAACCCAAAGAGAGCCAGAGGCAGTGAATGTACACAGCGATCCAGGGAACCATTTATCAACTTGATGTGTAAACTCTATAGCTAGCAGACAAACATTAGCCAGGACATCTTATCTCCCTAACCTCCGTAACAGCAACCTGACACATACACACAATGCTTTATGATGAGAGGTGTTGAAAAGCACGCTAAACCTTTAGTTTACAGTCATGTCTGTCTGTCAGCCAAGCGTTTAATGATGTTTGCACATTATTTAAGTGCTCCATAATATCTGCCACATACCTGTCTGTAATGAATTATAGGCTATGATTTACTTTTTTCCATTTTTCTACTGTTCTGCATCTGCCCATCTTTTTCCTTTTTCGTTCAAATCATGTTTTGACATTTGACATCCATTTTATTCTTTTTTATTTGTAATTTGACATGGTGACCATCCTTTTTTTGTTTTTGTTTTTTTGTGTTTTTTTTTTTTTTAATTTGACCCGAAAGTACTTTGCTGGGAGTGAGTGAATGATAATGTGCATCAATAATGGTCATGCCTAACATGTAACTTATGATGTGATGGATGCTGCTGTTTGTTTGATGAATGTTGCCTGTACTTCTTCTACTGAACTAAACCTGTCTTCTCTTGTCTCCGAGGGAGGGGAACCTGTGGGAAACCGTTTTTCACCACAGAGTGAGAAAGGGAGAGACAGAGAGTACCTATTTTTGCCTCGCTCTGTGCCCGAGTCTCTTGTATGATGATGATTTGGATTGTTCTATAACTGACAGCTAACCCTTTTTTTTTTTTTTTTAATTGGGCCTTGGCATCTTCCAGCAGTCCTGAGCATTGAACCTCCTTAACTTGTCATTGTTCCTTCCCTCCTTTCCTGCCCCCGTGCTGCTCGCTCACTCCCTTGCCTCCTGCCTGTGCCCTGTGCCCTTTGACCTTGGCGCCCCTAGGGCCTAGACCGCTCCAACTCGTGGGTACACACCATGGGCTGTAAGAGTGCCCCCTGGGGATCCAGCCCGGGGTCTGCTCCAGAAACCATGCAGGTGGTTCAACGAATGCCCTGTCTTCCCCCTTCGCCTCACTACGAAAAGAACTTGCCGTGTTCACCTTGAGAGGGATACTGTGATGTTTTAGAGCTTTGGCCTGCTGTTGCAGTCTCGCCAGACACCTGTCGTTGAAGTGTTAAAAAGTGAAATGTGTTTCGTAGAATGTAATTTTTTTTTTAAATTATTATTATCATCAGGAACACAAGGTTTTTTGAAACTCCCACGCCCATTCATGGCAAAACAATTTTCTGGGTTCATGCTCTTTTGCCCAGTTTACTGGTTTTCATAATTGTATCCTTGATTTATAGACTGAGATACACTATTAGGTGAGCTGCTGTTTATCGGCTTCCCTGGGTTTGTTGTAGCATAACTATAAATGCCTCTGGGGTACTATTCAGTTTTTCTTCATAATACACAAGCATCTTTGGACAGTTTAACAAGTGCCCGGTGTACTCAAAGGCAAAAGGGGCAAAACTTCAAAATGTCACAGTATTCTAAGAACCCTTACCCACAACCCTCTTCCCATGATGCCACACCCACCCTTCACATGGGAGTCACAGCCGCCTCCATGACCCTCACTGACATCTCTATTATTTCATTTTTCATCTTAATACATCCAACAACTCTTCTTTTTCTCAAATTGCTTGGATGGAAAGCCATATAGTCCAAGTCCTTATGTTGTAGTACCCTCAGTTGTCTTCCGTCCCCATGTCAAACCTCCCTGTCTGCCTATGAAGTCTTTATATTGATGACTAAACTGGATTCAACCTAACTTAAACACCCAAGATGTGACCTTTTTATTATTATTTTTTCTGTAATTACATTGCAGTAGTAGAGAAAAGAGTAGTGTTAGAAATACAGTGGAGAAGCATGTGCAGTCATGTTCAATATCTTGTTTCCTTTGTCCTTCCTTTTCCTGCTTAGCTCAATGGTCTCCATTGTCACCTAATATCCCTGCATGACTTCCTACTAACATCACAGCTTTCTCTGTGTGGCTGCAGTGCGTGTGTGTGTGCTTGTTTGTGTGTGTGTGTGTGTGTGTGTGTGTGTGTGTGTGTGTGTGTGTGTGTGTGTGTGTGTGTGTGTGTGTGTGTGTGTTTGTGAGAGGTTTTTTGTCTTCAGTTTCCATCTTTATGTGATGTGATGTCTTCTGTTCTTGTAAATGGTCATGAATAATAAAGATAAACACGTATTAGACTCCAGTCAGAGCATTTAATACTGTAAATCACCAAAATTCTGAGGAAAAACAGTTTTTCTAAATCATTAAACACTTGTAAAAATAAATATTTCATTGTCAAAGTACATTTACTGCATTTACTACATCATTTTCTACAATGGCTTAGGATGGAAAGTAAAGAAAGAGGCTGTCGCCTCATATTCGGGCCTTCTTTACCATGGGTTGCTTTCACTTTTGCCATTTTTTCATCTGATTGAATTGAATTTGGCATGGAATGTAAAATGGAGCGTCGTCCGGGTGGCGTAGCGGTCTATTCCGTTGCCTACCAACACGGGGATCGCCGGTTCAGATCCCCGTGTTACCTCCGGCTTGGTCGGGCGTCCCTACAGAAACAATTTACCATGTCTGCGGGTGGGAAGCCGGACGTGGGTATGTGTCCCGGCCGCTGCACTAGCGCCTCCTCTGGTTGGTCGGGGCGCCCGTTCGGGGGGTGGGGGGTGGGGAATAGCGTGATCCTCCCACGTGCTATGTCCCCCTGGTTAAACTCCTCACTGTCAGGTGAAAAGAAGCAGCTCCACATGTATCAGAGGAGGCACGTGGTAGTCTGCAGCCCTCCCCGGATCGGCAGAGGGGGTGGAGCAGCGACCGGGACAGCTCGGAAGAGTGGGGCAATTGGCCAGAAACAATCGGGTAGAAAAAGGGGGGAAATTAAAAAAGCAAAGGAATGTGAAATGGCTAAACACCTCTGTTATGGCTGACTTTAGGTAAAAGGAATCATTCTTTGCTTTCACTTGATTTTGCGTTACTCATTTTCAGCCATTTTGCATCCCTTTTTATTTATTAGGCACTGAGTTTCTTGCGAAAAGGAGTCACAAAGGGAAGTTTTAGACATATGGGTACAACTTTAAGTTGTACCTGCGTCCTGTCTCTAATTGTCCCATGTGTTATTGTGCGATACATGTGTGTGAGAGGAAGCAAATGTATATAATGTGTCCATGTACACCTGTCCTTGAGTGTTTGATTGTGTGTGTGTGTACGAGTTTGTGTGTGTGTGTGTTGCCCAGCAAACACATCGTTGTGTGCTGTGAAAAGGGTGCAACCCCACACTCCCGTTGCTCCTTCACTAACCTTGTTGTCACCGTTCCATTCATTCCACCCATAGGCCATGGAGCGCTGTGGCAATCGCATGTCTTCGCACACTGAGAGCGCCAGTTTCTTGCAAACTTTAACAGGACGGTTGCCCACCAAAAAGGTAGAGCCACTTGCACAGGGGGAGGAGCCAGCCACAACCCCGCCCCCTTACTTGCCACCTCGCCTGTCTGTCTGTGGATGTGTGCCTCTGAATTGGTTGATGTTGTAATTGGTGGTTGTGGAGTCTTGTTGGTTGCTGTATGTTAGTGTTCTGCCTCTTCTTTTGAATGTGTGGTTTTTTTTTTTTTTATTATGTGATATGGTTGTTGTTCTCACACAAGGAGCACACACCCGAAAAGGTGCAAATCAGTGGTCCACTGAACTTAAGAGATGAAGAAGAATGCATTTCTTCACATTCAAGTAAAAATCATTCACGTTTCCACCAGCATTTCAGCTAAAATGCTATTATCATGGCGTGGAAGGACAGTCGGTGTGCTATCAGTAAACATTTTTCTTCGCATGGAAAAAAATGCAATTTTTTTTTATCATTTCTTTAAAATGACATGATTGTTGCACATGAATGTGATTATTTTTGAGTTTTACAATTATTCCATAGTGAGTAGCGCTGCGGACTCATTAAACCTCACATTGTTTTTGATCAAGACAGCCTTTTCACTGTTGCGAGGCACAGGAACTGTACTGGAACATATTGTTCTTGTTTCATATAATGAACAGAGCAGCTAGGGCAGTTTTAGTTAAGTGAATTTTGATCCTTTATAGTTTGGGCTTCCAAAATTCACATGCAGTTGATACTTATTCAGCGTCACACTGTGATTGTCATGTTGCAGTTTTGCTAGCGCTAGCTCGGTTGTTAATGAAACAGTGTACTTTATCCCTAGTATATGAGATCCTTTGTGTAGGAAACACATTTCAGAACTTCTTTTTACAGTATAATTGCTGTGTAGCTTGTTAAGAACAACACAGAGCTCCTGGCTCAGCTGTAAGCCATGTAGGTTGAGGTAGAGAGCAACACTTTTTAAACCTGGTGCCTCGTATTCCATTTTGGCTTTATTGTTCTCTCTCCCTCTTTCTCTTTCTTCCGCCCTCCTCTTCCTCTCCCCGTGGACCCTCCCTCCATCCCTCACCCAGCTCTTCCATGAGGAGTTGGCGCTCCAGTGGGTGGTGAGCAGTGGCAGTGTCAGGGAGGGTGCTCTCCAGCAGGCTTGGTTTTTCTTTGAGCTCATGGTAGGAAACAAAACCAGATAAGTACCCAAGCGAGGTAGAATTCTAACTAAAATGCATTTTCAGTCATTTTATTGTGGTACAAGTTTCACTGTGTGCATGCTCTTCTGAAAGCAACAGCAGTGCCATGGTAACTGCCACCATCACCGACAACTATACACGCAAAGTCACACATGTGCGTCTGCTTTTTAACTCAAGCCTGTTGTTACCCACAACATCCCCATACACGGCTCATCTTATCTCCTTGGCCTCAGGTGAAGAGCATCATTCACCATCTGTACTTCACTGACCGCCTGGAGTCACCGAGGAAGAACCGGTTCCCCGAGCGCTTCATGGATGACATCACGGCTCTGGTCAGCACTATAGCTGGAGACATCGTCTCTCGCTTCCAGAAGGTAATGAATGTCCCGATTCATTATCAGAAGTATTGAGTCTCCTGTCTGGTAATATGAATTTGAATAAATGACTCTTAATAAAAACATAAACTCGATTTTATAGGACTACTTTTTTACGTTTTTATTGGGACCCAGATTTGAGCCCTGACCATGTGTTGTCTGTCCAATCAGGACCTGGAGCTGGTAGAGAGACTGAACACAAGTCTGGCCTTCTTTCTCAATGACTTGCTTTCGGTCATGGACCGAGGCTTTGTATTTACTCTCATCAAGACGTACTGGAAACAGGTAGATGTCTCACTTTCTTTCTCTGATGAACCATACGTCTTTTAATGAATTTTTTTTATTCTGTTACACGACACAGTGATAAATAAACTTCTAGTTGCACTAGTAAAGGGGAAAACAGACATTCAGACAAGTAAGCTACTGAGTGCTCCTCTTTTCTCATGAAGCAGAGCCGGTGCAGTATCAGAATACAAGATCAATATAAGTAAATAACAGGATTTATACCTCTAATATTTGTGTTCATACATGAAAGCAACACCAGATGTATTTCTGTGCTCTTATACTCTTACAATTTTGGTTCAAATGAGGTATGTGAAAAGGTTTGATAACTGAGATGTGGGGTTTCTCTTGATCACCTCGGTGCTTTAATGGGTTTTACAGTTCTTTCGTACATAAGGGCTGATTTATTCAGACTGAGGTCAAGGTTCAAACTGAAGAATGGATTGGTTTCCCTGGCAGGTTTGCCTGTGGTTTGTGTCCTTTTTTGTTAACTGGTCCTGCTGTGGGGTTTCTTTCTTGATGAACTGTGCTTTTTGATGTTTTCCTCCAGGTTTCTACAAAGCTTTACACGCTGCAGAATCCAACACTAGAGTCATTAAGGCTGGACTTCCTTCGAATCGTCTGCAGCCACGAACACTACGTCACCCTCAACCTGCCCTGTAGCTTGCTCACACCGCCTGCCTCACCTTCCCCCTCTGTCTCTTCAGCTACTTCACAGGTCAGACAGGCAAATGAACACACACACACACACACACACACACACACACACAAACACACACACACACACACACACACAACTCAACTACTTTGATAAGAAATGAAGAATCCATCCCTGCCACCCATTTTTGTCTTTTCCATAAACTTGACATTTTGCTTTTTCACACAATGTAAAGAACTGTATTCTTTTCATTTCTTGGTGACCAAAATCAAGCATACAAGCATTCTTAGCAAAATGTGGTTGTGTGTCTGCCACTATCACGTCACACGCTGTTTTATGCCCGTGTCAAATCCGGATTTCATTTGTAACCCGGATGTAGCGTGTGCCTGCTTGTAGTTCATGCATGTGTGTGTAAACATAATGAAAACAGGACAGGGAAGTGGATTAATTGTCAAGATAGAATTCATGTTTGTATTATTTCAAGGTCTAAGATATGTATCAGTTGCATTTTAACGCACAATGTGATTAAATTAAAAGAACCTGACAACACTTTGAAATGCCCTTCATTTTTCAACAAATGAAAAATGATGCAAAGTGAAGCCCAAATAGTGACAAAAAATAAATGTGGTTGGTCGCATGGTCAAAATTGCTTTTTCTCTGTTTCTCTCCTTGGTCGTCTGCAGAGCTCGGGCTTCTCCACTCATGTGCAGGACCAGAAGATAGCCAACATGTTTGAGCTGTCTGTCCCTTTTAGGGAGCAACACTATCTGGCCGGACTGGTACTGTCTGAGCTGGCTGTTATACTGGATCCAGACAACGAGGGGT
Source organism: Lampris incognitus (assembly GCF_029633865.1). NCBI lineage: Eukaryota > Metazoa > Chordata > Actinopteri > Lampriformes > Lampridae > Lampris > Lampris incognitus. The sequence goes on along the minus strand of NC_079213.1, from coordinate 66,594,861 downwards.
AAGCATACCGTTGGGGTGTGTTATAGTCCTGTATTCGAGATGTAGCCACAAGAAAAATCTTCAGTTAAGACATAAGATTATGCTCAGAAAAGGGTTTAGCAGTTGGGATTTATTTTAATTAGTTTGGGGATTAAGTGCAGTCAACAGAAGGTTCTGGTGGAATTAATGTTGTAGGTGGTTTTCAGAATGTTTGAGCTAAAGTAGTATTTATTAAACTGCTTGTCATCTTTATTAGACTAAGAACAAGACAGTGAGAAAGAGGACTTAGTAGTGCTTCTGTGTCCGTGGGTCAGAGAGAAGTGTGTGTGTGCGTGCTCATTTGTGAATGGGTACATGTTGGGCAAGTGTGGGAGTGACTTACTATTGTGTTCTCTTTAGGTGTTAAACTGGAAAAGGTCATCGCTTCCTGCTCTCATCTGCTGTCCCTATTCCTTACTATCCACTTTTCTGTTTGTCTTTCTCTCATTCTCTTGTTTTTCTTTTCTCTTCTCTCTTCTCTTCTCTTCTCTTCTCTTCTCTTCTCTTCTCTTCTCTTCTCTTCTCTTCTCTTCTCTTCTCTTCTTTTCTTTTCTTTTCTTTTCTTTTCTTTTCTTTTCTTTTCTTTTCTTTTCTTTTCTTTTCTTTTCTTTTCTTTTCTTTTCTTTTCTTTTCTTTTCTTTTCTTTTCTTTTCTTTTCTTTCCTTTCCTTTCCTTTCCTTTCCTTTTCTTTTCCAGAATGTTTGGCTTGCATAAGAAGGTGGTGAGTGTGGTCCATAACCTCTTATCCAGCCACGACTCGGACCCACGCTATGCTGACCCTGAGGTCAAGGCCCGCGTTGCCATGCTCTACTTGCCACTTATTGGCATTGTCATGGAAACGCTGCCACAGCTCCATGACTTCACAGGTACATATTTGGGCTAGATGGTTCAACATTGTGAAATTATATTGTGTAAGCACAATATAAGCCTCTGCACTTGACAATAGATATTTCCGGCGCTTGTAGATTATGACACATTTGTTAAGAAAATGAAATGAAAAAAGTGTTTTGAATAGATAGATATAGATAGATAAGATAGTATATACAAGCTTGGCTCAGACTGGCTGCTGTGCAGCTTAAAGTTGCAGGTTATGACACAATGCAGCAAAATGCAAGATACTACCTTGAGCTGTTAAATAACTGTAGGTGTAAAGTTGCTGTATAACCTTCAGTAGCCTCTCCCATCCTGCACAAAAGTTTATCATTTGACATGCAGAGGTTGTTGGCCTCTGACATTATGTACCAGATCGATTATAACCTCAAGCCAATCCTTATCACATTCCTTTCTTTCTTCTTTGACCCCCCCCCCAAAGCCTAGTAAACCCCCCAACTATCAATTTGCCCTACCAGTATAGAATTGCATGACTAAGTGAATGGTAAATATTTGATTACAAACATATTAACCAAAGGTTGTCCCACTAACCTCTGGGCTTTTTACAAGGTGGATTCTACCTTTATTTAAAATTTTCCTTCACATATGCCTTTATAGTCCTTACTGTTTAAAACATTTGAATTAAACTTGTTTGTGCAAATTACTATAACATGTTGTGGATTTAACCTACTCACTAGCAAAAGATTTAGAGCTAATTAAGCCTCCCAATTCAAAATTTGTGTCAGGAACTACTGGAGAGAACAGAGGAAGATGTCATGTAGAGTTGATAATCCACAAGCTCCAGTACTAATTTACAAATCTAGTGAGATCGCTCTAATAGAGGTTTATCTATTAAGAATACATTCATCATTATTATTGTTAATAATGCTCTTTTTTCTGGTTTTCTGTGACCTGTACCCTCTCAGAGTAAATTCACCTAAATGTTGAACCAATCAGTTGGGATGAGTTCTTCATTAAGTTCTTTCTACCATTAGTCTTTTCCTTCCCCATCTTCTCAACATCTTCCTTCATCCCACACACCTTGACTGTCTTCATCATTTCCTGTATATCTCCTTTTCTAGTAATATCTTATTGTCTTTCTGTCCTATTCTTCCTTCCAATAGAGTCCCATAACCAGTGGGGTCGGCCGGGTGGTCCCCAGGGAGCAGCAGCGGGAGTCAGTGGGGAAGAGGCAGAGAGTGATGGCAACAGCATGATAAGCCAGACCGTTGCCATGGCAATAGCGGGGACCTCCACTGTTCCCCCAATGTCTAGGCCCGGCAGCTTCCTGCTCAACCAGCAGGTAACTTCCTTTTAGTGTCTTAGAGCAGTGGTTCTCAACCTTTTTGGGGTCCTGGACCCCCTGCGTATTTTTGGTCTACCCTGAGGACCCCTCCACCTGATCTTGGGGGAGGGGGGTTGCAATTTGATAGAAACAGTAGAAACTGCATTTTAAATTGCATTATAGCATTTATTCACTCTTTGGGGCAAAAATAAGAGCTTTCAGTTGTAACTTAGATATAGTTAACAAAACAGAATTCTTATGCAGTAACTTTCAGATATATGTAACAAAACAGAATATGTATTCAGTAACTTTCAGATATATGTAACAACAGAATTTTTATGCAGTAACTTTTAACAATGCAAACGAGAGCGAGATCTCTTATTAAAATACAATAAATTACACTTGTGAAACAGATGTAATTAGAGAAAAAAGTCCTGTTACCCTTTATAGTTTAGATAGATAAAGGTCTCAGTCACATTTGAGTAAAATAATCCTATTTCTATAAATGTCATAGGATCTTTTTTTAAAGATATTTTATTTTCACGGACCCCTTGCAATTACACCACGGACCACTAGGGGTCCGCGGACCCCCGGTTGAGAAACACTGTCTTAGAGGGTAAGATACAGGAGGTAACATTAAGGTCATGGCCTGGAAAGACTGGGACAATATCATCATGATTTTGACATAAGAGATAGTCACTTCCTGTTCCTCCCTCCCTGCCTTAATCCCGCCTCTTCTCCAGGCGAGTCGTCAGCATGGTACCTTCTCAGCTGAGTCTAGTCGAAGCCTTCTGATCTGCCTGCTGTGGGTGCTGAAGAATGCAGATGAGCTGGTGCTCCAAAAGTGGTTCACAGACTTGTCTGTGTCCCAACTTAACCGTCTGCTTGACCTCCTTTACCTATGTGTCTCCTGCTTCGAGTACAAGGTAATGTCTGTGATCAATGCTGCATTTGAATTAACCACTGACGGACCGACTTACAGCCAACAATCCACTCTTAAGAAACGTGGAATGTTCTTTCCTACTTTTCAAGAGGTTCCACCTCCTTTCACACCGGGAATTAAAATGCAATCAGTATCTGAAAATATCCTCTAAATGGGGATAAAAGCATGTTAATGTAAGATGGAAAAGTGCACAGCACACTTAACTAGGTCAAAACCTAGTATATGGCTGGACCATGTATGGTCAGTGTTTGAAATTGTGGCCAATATGTTACAGGGATAGTCAGTGGTAGTGACTATGATGTGAATTCCTGGATATTAAATGTTCATCTGCAATATTCTGTGCTGGTCCTGGTAATATTTGTTATTAAAAGTGTACTGAAGTAGCATATCACATGACATGGTTAAACTAAGTTCGAGTAAAAAAAAAAGAAAGAAAAGAAGAAGCTTTAAATGCAATTGCAAGAACAGTACTTTCCACTCTCATATCTTGGGATGTTTGATTTGAAAGAGAACTAAATTTAATTGTAAGTATGCCTGTTTCAATTATCTGTTAACGCCCCCTCCTCTTTCATCTGTTTCTATCCACGGATGTCTCTCGTTTTTCTAAGACTCACTCTGTATTGACAGGCGAATTCACAAAGAATGGATTGCAGCCACTGATAGCACCATGAATTGTGCATCATTTGCAGCCGCTATCTGCCTCATCTCAAGGTCCGATTCACAAAAGATATTGCGCGAATGATATTACAGCGCTGACACAGCCTTCCAGTTTTGCAGTTGAGTACAATTCGCCCTTTTTTCGCATCTGATTGCAATTATCCATGTGGCAAAGTATAAATGGTGACTTTGTGCCAAGAACACAGCAGGCAGACTGAGTGTCATCCTTGATGTCATCAAGTATAGCAAGAATTGTTTTATCTGGCAACCTGTATCTATGAATGATTTCGTTCTCAGTTAAATCAATAAGTGATATTCTCTTGTGAAATATCCACTCATGAGAAAGCCTGGCATGACGATGCCTTCGTCTGGCTACAATCACCGTTGCCATGCTCACTGGAAAGTCTGGGCATCAGTTACCACCAACTCTCCGAAGACACCAATAACTTTTACTCTAACTGCGTGTGGCTATTAGCGCTGGTGTTTTGAGGCTCATATGCATAGAAAGGGGTCAATTTTGTGCCAGATGTGTGCATATTACCTAATGTAAATATGTGCAAATAGCACCGGAGCAGCGAGACACGATTTGCTTGGCAGCGCAGTTAGGAGTCCATTTCAACCTTTGCGGGTGCTTTGAGAATTACACGGTTTCTTTTTGTCTTATTTGTGCAGGTTTAGTGGCCGCAAAAGCCGCACAATCCTTTTGTGAATTCGCCGGTGAGTGTTTTGCCAGAGTGATTGTTATTTGCAGGGCCGTTGCTGGGGGTGGGGTGCAAGGCCCTGTGCGAACTTGACGTGCAAGGCCCTGCTCATTGATATGCATGCGCATGAATCACGGTCACACGCACATAGCTATTCTAGTTCTGCTGCACGCAGCTATTCTAGTTCTGCTGCACGCGTAATCTCGGTGCAATACAAAGTACAACAATACAGCATTATCATGCACATAGTCTCAGCTATGACTTTTTGCTATTACAATCTTTCAAAGAAAAAAAAACTGTAAAACTACTGGCTTTACATCACCAAGTCAGCTCAGCTGTCACTTTATTTTGGCAGGTTGAAGTATGACAGTATGGTACAATTCAATATTTCAGGTCTATAGCCTACATTTCATTCAGATTTTAGAATTTTTCAGACCGGTCATTACACATAAGCCTACGGTGACAGTCACATGCACTTGCTAGCTTTGGACACCTGCTCAGCCACCACATCTCTGGAAGTGTTGACAAATTTATCCAGCGATCCTTGTAGTGACTTGTGAAATTCTTCCTTCTTTTTTCCCTTTTCTCAGCGCCCGACTCATGTTTACTAAATCGGGCGCACTCTCGTGCAACCGACATTGTTTCCCCTTCTCCCTCTTCCTCGCAGTGAGCAGTGAGATGGAGCACGCACTACGTAATGATGCAATATCGAAAATAAAAAAAAACCTGAATAATTTGGATTTTTTTTTCATGTGACCTCGACTATACGTAATGGAATTGACACACAGGAATTTCATTTTAGAAGCATGTTGGGTCAAGAACAGTCATAACAAAAAAAGAAAAAGAAGAAGAAGCAGGATTGCAGGCCAGGCGTGAGGCCCTAAAGGTGCAAGGCCTCATGTGGTTGTACACTCCGCACAGCCCATGAGACGGTTTTGGTTATTGGGGATGCTTTGACTGTGCACTCTCCCTCATGCCTCTTGGTGCTCGGCCAACCAAACGTGTTAACGTCAGTGACGTTGTTGGTTACCTGATCCAGCAGCCCAATTGTGTCAAATGTGATCACTCAGCCAGTCAGTGACATTCTCTCATTTGTAGGGGTAGCCCCCCTGGCCCGGTCCAGCCAAAAATTGGAAGATGATTGGGTCTAACACCTCAGGAGGTGAATCCAGCTGGCATAGTGGTCAGATCTCAGACAGAGTCAGGCAGCTGTAAGTTCACTCCCTACAATGCATTGGCATTAGTGAAAAAGTCTTGCTTGCAGGGTAGAAAAAATACTACTGTTCATTCTGTCTCACAGACAACTGACTGATGATATCAGATGTTGGGTGGTGTAACAAAGTGAAGCAGCCATGCTTTTTTTTAATGAAGACTAAGGACCGGAGACAGAGTGGTTCGCTAATTTTTTGCAAATTTAGTCACACATGCCATTGGCCCAAGATTCACCAAAGGAGCAGCATTCACAAAGTCATCCTTAATGAACGAGTCACTAGTTTAAAAACAGTTGCAGTCAGGTGTAAGTATATAGGGTATGATTCAGTTGTTCACTATCCAGACACAAATTGCATTTTAATACCAGTTATAAATAGTATTTCTATTTCATTGTCAAACTCAAATGCTATTTCAATCTTCATGTGTTCCCTTTTTTCATTTTCTGCATCTGCTTTTGGTGATTGCTTGCCTTCTTTTAACCTGTGCTTTGTTCATGGATGCTAAGGCTGTTTCTTTCATACTCAGGCCTCTTCTATTTATGTTTCGCTTACCAAATATGGTGGTAAAAATTTTTTTGAAGCGACTACTGTAATTCCTGTCTCACTCAGCTTTATGGTATAAACTGTATTTATCTTCTTCTTCGAATGCCTCTCACAAACCTTCAATGCAGTAATGCTGATTCTATTTAATTTCTGTGTTTATATTCTGTGCATATCTGTACTGCGCTTTCTCTTTTCTTGCCCATTTGTGACATCTAACCTGCTTTGCTTGCTGCGTGCAGTGCAGCCAATAACCAGCTGCTGTGTTCTCTGTCCGTCCGTTTGCTCTCTGCCTCATGGAAACAAGGCCCATGTTGTGTTCACCATGCAGGGGAAGAAGGCCTTTGAGCGTATGAATAGCCTGACCTTTAAAAAGTCAAAGGACATGAAGGCCAAGCTGGAGGAGGCCATTCTTGGCAGCATCGGGGCCAGACAGGAGATGGTGCGGCGCAGCCGAGGACAGCTAGGTGGGGGGGACTGTCAAGCGTGCACACACAGACACTCACAGGCACATCCTAGGGACACACACAGATATGAGCAAAACCATCTGCATATCTTGTATTACAGTTTGCTCAAAGGCATGCCACTTATTCATATTCGGCATGGAAATGTCTGCATAGTAGTATTGATACTATTTAGTAGAAGTTTACCTTGTACTTAATTATAATTTTCTTCTCACTTTTAACACTTGATAAATAATATTCATATATTGATTAATCATTAATCTCTGATTTGTTATGTGCAAATGTGTGTCACTTACTTATATATAACAAATTCTCCTAAAAGGCCAAGCTTAAAAGGAAACTATAAATAGTTAATACTAAGCAGCAGCTATATATACCTTAGGATAGATAGGTGACAGGCACATATACTTAGGGATGGGTATTGTTAGGATTTTATCGATACTACTACTCTTATCGGTACTGCTTATCGGTTCGGTACTTTATCGATACTCTTATCGGTTCTTTTTGATTATTATGCAAGAAAAAAAGACACTTAAGAACAGAATCGACATTGCTTTATTATTCTATTATATAACTTTATATAAATATTAACAAATATTATTTATTCAGCAGCAACAGCAGCAGCAATGTTTTAAATGCGTCTGAATTATAGACTTTATAATCAACATTCAACAACAACAAATAAGATAAAAAATAAAAGTAGATAAAGATAAAGAAAAAAATATATATATTAAATATACATTTTTACAGCAAAAGACTAACGGAAGCTCAAACAGACAAGAACCTAGAACATTATCCTAACAGTTCTTCTGCAGAAAAATCAACATATCTGCCTTCTCCGGCAGGAGTCGTGATCTCTCCTGACTTATAGTGTCCCCGGCTATTAGCCTAGCTAACTCCGTATCTATGGCTTATATATTTGTAGCTAAACAATTAGCTAAGCAATTATATTTTATTCATTGGCCTATTCGTAATAATTCGTTATTAGCCTAGCTAACTCCGTATCTATGGCTTATATATTTGTAGCTAAACAATTAGCTAAGCAATTATATTTTATTTATTGGCCTATTCGTAATAATTCGTTATTAGCCTAGCTAACTCCGTATCTATGGCTCATACGGCTTACCTACAGTGGACGTGGATGGAACACTACGAGCAAAGCAGTGGAAAACGCCGCATTTCTGCAGATTAATACCATGTTTCGACAAAAGATGTTTCGACAGATTGCTTGTATTGCCACCCTTACTGGCAAATGATTTGTTGCACTTGTGGCAACAAGCGTTGTTGTCATCGACTTTTGAAAAATATACCCAAACTTTTGAACGTTTAGTTCTCTCCGCCATGATGAGCACTTGAGCAGAGCTGTCTGCGCGTGTGTGAGCGAGTGTGTGGAGCACAGCACAGCCCCGCCCCTCGCGCAGTAAGAGAGAGAGACAGAGAGATGGAGAAAACGGCAAACAAGATTATGTTCGCGACGTTTAAATTCCTCGAAAAACACAATTGCCACAATATAAATCTCACTCCATGATTTCTCCAGTACCTACCGACTACCGATAGCAGAACCGAAAACGTCGGATCTTAAAAATGCTCCGGTTTTTACTAATTTAGAACCGGTTCCCGTTTAGAACCGGGTTTCGGGGGACATCCCTACATATACTGCTTTGCACATGCTGACACCAGTGCATCTACACATACAGATATGTGCATGTAAACACATACATGTACACACAACACAATCATGTACACACAATTAAACACATTCACGTATGTGTACTTGCTTTCATGTCGTACATTCATGCCCTTCACATACAATTTTCGCTCTGCAGAGAGGAGTCCCTCTGGCAGTGCCTTTGGCAGTCAGGAGAACCTGCGCTGGAGGAAGGACATGACCCACTGGAGACAGAACAGTGAGAAGATGGACAAGTATGCTTACTCTTAAACTTTCTATTATCTCATTCTCATAGCTTGGATTTTTTTTAACCCCTCCCATAAAATAGAAAAAAACAAAACAAATTAAGAACAGGCAATGGCAGATTTCATTTTTAATCAGAGATTTCAAGTCAAGTTGACATTTATTTGTATATCCAAAATCACCAAGTAGTCCTGAAGAGCTTTGCAATCAGTGCTATAGACAACGTCCCCTATCCTTAGACCCTCGACTCGAATGAGGAAACGCTCCACACGAACAACCTTATCCAAAAAAAAATGGAGAGAGAAACCTCAGGAAGAGCAACAGAGGAGGGATCCCTCCTCCAGGACGGACAGACATACAATAGGTGCTGAATACACAGAGTACACAGAATTATAATTTTCAACCAGAGATTATACAGAGCGAGGTAATGTAGAATTTATATAGTTAATAGGTAGATTTTAGCAAAGCAAATTTAAATGTATTGGGTAATAAAAACTGTGGCTTGAGATTTCTGTCTTGACATTTTTTACTTAAACCATATCTCACATATCCTCTCACATCGCTGTCCCCTTCTGAATTACTGTCTTAAGCAAGACTCCGGGGCTGCAGTTATTCTGCCTGTGTTTCTGGTAAAATAAAATTAGGAACATAATCTGCTGTGCACTCCTACTGTAAATGTTGGAAGTTGCATGTTTGAAGTGGATGTTACTTATTTTTAGCACCATGCAGCTACATAAGGTCTGTTTTTGAGTTTCCAGTGCAAGTCTTATGATTGTTGCCCCTTTTAATCTCGGAAAAGATGTCAGTGTAAAGAGCCTTTATCCATGTATTGATGATTGATTCGAGATTAGATAACTTGATCTCAGTTGATGTTGATGCCCATTGACTACTCAGAGTCCCTGAAGCATATTAACCTTATTTTTCATTTACAGATGTTGCTTTATTAACATGCTGTTTCTGATGTTGCAGTGTCTGATCAATGTGTGAAAAGAGGTCGATGTTTTTTAATCTCTTAAAGGGTTTTCATCAAGTTCTTTCATTAATTTTTTTTATTATCTCACTTTTTAATGTTCCATCATCTCAGATGGGTGTCAATGTCCATTGATCAGCCAGTGTTTTTCCATCTCTTCAACTTGATTTACATTGGAACAGTTTATTTTTGTATTCATGTCAGAAATTTGTGCATCATGTAAGTCAACCGTGACAATACCTGACAAATCTGCACTTTTACCATTGGGGGGGGGGTCAGTGCCTTTTTTTGTCAGAGTGGTAAGAAGATGTAGTGTTTAACCATTCTGTGTGGGAGTATAGGATCAGATAATTTTATTTCCTGTTCCTCTGTAAATCCAGTCTGTGTGTTCCGTTGACTTACTCCTTCATGTGTTCTCTTGCTGTGTGTGTTGGTGTGTGTGTGTGTATGTGTGTGTTGGTGTGTTGGTGTGTGTGTATATTTGTGTGCGTGTGTGTGTAGGAGCCACAGATCAGTCAGGTATTGTATGGTCCACATCTGCAGTGTGCTCCTCTGAGTTCTCCCCTGCTTAATCTCTCCATTAATTGTGTTCGCTGACACATGAGAAGTCGGGAAGTTGGAATGGATCGAGGATATTGATGTCAAATTTTCCACTTGCAAACACTGTTGATGCTGGCTCCCCTTCTTTTGGGAGATTCATCTGTCACTTAGTTATGACTTCAGCCAGACACTATTGTGGCAGTGTTAATGTTTGAGCTGCTGTGGAAATTTGATGTTGATTGCAATGTCATTTCTCCCCCATTTTTTTCTTTCCAACTTCACACGTGTACATGAATGCACCTTTGGAGATCCCTTGACCCTGGTTCTTACCCTTAACCCCCACCCGATCCTCATCTGTCCTTCCTAGTAGTGGTGTTTATCTCAGGGAGTTTTGGTTGCAGTGGGCCTGCCATGCTTTTTAACCAGTGTGCTTCGTGTTTTGGGGTTTGCCTCCCGAGTCTGGGTTCGGTGTGCTGCAGCAATATCGAAGAAGTTTGTAATAACTTCTATCCATCATAAATAGGGCTAATAATTTGCTCATCAGCAGAATAAAAAAAGTCAGATCCATAACAATAGTAAAACCTAGTTCTCAGTTTAGTATCACATGCCCAAACTTTACCATTTTAGGAGTTCTGGTCCTAAAATGGCTTGCTCCATGTGTGTGACTCAGAGAATAGGTAGTTTAGTAGACTGAATCCACCTCCTGGTAAATTAAGAATTTCCATTAATGAATTCCCATTAACCCTTTGGGGAGTTATCCTCTTAATCGCTTCTGCCTCTGCTTCTTAACCCCTTGGTAAGGGAAGCGAAGGGTTTCGGGTTAGCCGCTATATCTGTGTGCGTATGCATCGATATGCATTGTTGTTGTGGCTTATTTTGAAACGTTTGAAAAGGCTGAGGATTGTGCCACGCAGGTTAAGAGACAGCGTCTTGCTACGCAGCAACGGGCGTGCCCAGGAGGTTAGGTGTGTAAACATAAAGCGCTTTAACAAACATACCGCTGCTGTGAAACAAACATGTCTCATCACACGACAACTTTCAGGAAATAAGAAAATGTAGTCGAGATCCCTCTCAGCATGTAAAAACTAGGGGTGTAACGGTACACGTATTCGTACCGTACATTATGGGTTGCTTTAACCACGGCACGTGGGGAACTTCTGTGTGCGGAATTTGATTCCGGAAAGGGCCGGATGTTGTACGATCAGCCACCCCACTACGCATGCGCGTGTGCTGATTTAGCGCAGCGCAGCTTCGTAGTTACGGCAAACGCAGATAAACCAGAGCTTGACGGTCCAGTACAGTTCAAGGGCAGTTAATTTTCGAAATGCTGCACCTTAATGAATATTTATTCTATGATATTTTTCCCACGGCGCTGCGCAACTGCCGCTGCTGGCTATGCGTCGCAAATTGTGGTCCCTCATTCATGCACTGACGACTTGAGCGGGACGTTTAGTAGGGACGTCACTGAGACCGGCTCGCAGCTCGCATCAGGCGCGCTGTGGGTCTACGGTTTCATGCTTGTGTATTTATTTGAGAGAATATTTATGTTGTGTAGCCCTAATGTGAAGCTGAAAGCTGGCCAATGTGACTACAAGACAGTACAGTTAAAGTACAGTGCGCTGCACCTTAATGGATGTTTATATTATTATTTGTTATTTATTTGAGAGAATATTCATTTTGATTTACTTTTTAAGTAAATTTTTATTTCTTATAAGGAGGTTGCAGCTGTTCGTTGGGTTCGAACCCTGGGGTTGTCCAACCTCGGGGGTCGTCCTCTGTGTGGAGTTTGCATGTTCTGCCCGTGTCCACGTGGGTTTCCTCCGGGTGCTCCGGTTTCCTCCCACAGTCCAAAGACATGTAGGTCAGGTGGACCGGCCGTACTAAATTGTCCTTAGGTGTGAATGTGTCAGCCCTGTGTTGGACTGGCGGCCTGTCCAGGATGTCTCCCCGCCTGCCGCCCATTGACTGCTGGGATAGGCTCCAGCATCCCGCGACCCCAAGTGGGGGAAGCGGCTTGGATAATGGATGGATGGATGGAAGTTGTAGTCGGTTACCGCAGTATTGACAGACTTTTTTATTCAAGAAAGACAGTGCCGTGCCCTAGTTTGTTCAGTAAACCACTTTTTAGTAAGAAAAAAAAGAAGCCGTTTTATGTTGTGTTTCTTTTCCCCTCACTACCGAAAACATACCGAACTGTGACTTAAAAACCGAGGTATGTACCAAACTGATTTTTGTGTAGCGTTACACCCCTAATAAAAACGTTGGAATGAAGATGGTGTTAAGTGATGGCAAAATTGCCTGGACCCACATGCCTATTTAGAGCACTACATTGCTTTGAATGGGAGTTCCTGCCCATGTGCAGTGGCTTGAATGTTTCAACCCGAGGCTGGTGCAACACCCGGCCACTATCAGCATCATTTTTGGTGTTGTTTTTAAAAACATGACTGACAGTCCCCTCCTGTTTGTAGGACCAGGGCGGAGTTGGAGCACGAAGCACTTATCGATGGTAATCTAGCAACAGAAGCCAACCTAATTATCCTCGATACTCTGGAGGTTATAGTGCAGGTATGCAAAGGAAACAGGATTTTCATTTCGCACAACATGTGTAAATATGCACATACATACTAACAGATACATAGACCATATTGTGATGGTATAACGTTGTTGTCAATCATACTCAAATAGAGACAGTGTAGATGAAGGTTGAACTCAGTAAACTGATCTGTGTATTGCTTGTCTCTGTGCATGTGAACATGTGTGCTTGTGTGTGGGTGCACAGACGGTGTCAGTGACAGAGTCCAAAGAGAGTATTCTCGGTGGAGTGCTGAAGGTTCTGCTTCACAGCATGGCCTGTAACCAGAGTGCCCTCTACCTTCAGCACTGCTTCGCTACACAGAGGGCACTGGTGTCTAAGGTCAGACCATGGAATGTAATGATTCATTTCTAATCCTGATTTGTTATTAATACATTTACTTTATTGACTCAATATTGTGTGTGTGTGTGTGTGTGTGTGTTTAGTTCCCCGAGCTGCTATTTGAGGAGGAGACAGAGCAGTGTGCTGATCTGTGTTTGCGTCTGCTGAGGAACTGCAGCAGTAGCATAAGCACCATCAGGTCCCATGCCAGCGCCTCGCTCTACCTTCTCATGAGGCAAAACTTTGAGATTGGCAACGTGAGTATAACCTGATCTGTTTATGTACAGGTTACGTCTGGCTTGCAGCTGGCTGTTCGATACACTAGTGGCTCTCAGTCCGGTCCTTGGGGACCCCCAGTGCTGCTGGGTTTCTCTTCTGCCGTGTGGTTGATTATGGTTAATACAACTGACATTTGTTGCTTTACAGAATGGTTAAGACTTTTTTCCTCATGAGACCAGGGGGTAGAAAAATAGAATGAGCCTCTGAGTAAGTCTTTGGGCTGGTATCACTGGTAAAGTACTTCATCAATGTAGCGGTCGATAATATCACTGTCTCTCTAAAGCTAAACATACCACCCTCTCTCCTGTTTCTGCCCCAAATTTAAAGCCTTCCAAAGATTTTTGCCATTTCATTTTAGAAAAAATATGTGAAAAACGGCCCCAGTAACCTAACTACAATTTTCCACAATAGCCTTGTAAGACTGCCTGAACCAGTTAAGTTCTTGTCTCATAACAATATCATAAAAACCAGAGATTACATGTTTCTGATGGTCTGGTCAGGTGACCTCAGACCAGTCTGTAACCACAACAGTCTAATTAACCACATTACTGGCAAATACCCTCAGCCGCTGAATTTGGGCTCAGTTAGCTATTTTGTATTTCTGATAGAAATACAAAATAGCTAACTGAGTATAGATAGTATAGAAATAGTACAGTATAGTACAATGTTCTATACTATTCCTCTTTCACTGAAGGGGATACTATAAGTTTTAAAACCAATCACCCCACACAGCCTCTCCATTTCTGTTATTTAAGCTGTTTTGTATTCCCATGTGTAAAAGACCTTTTCTAAACTTGTTTATGAAGGCAAAGTGTCACTTGTTCTCAGTAACCCATGCCTCTTTCATCTCAGCCAAATCCGTTTGAATCGAACAGGATTTCCCATGTCACGAGTCTCTTTCTTTCGATGTTGCCTGTTTAGAATTTTGCCCGGGTGAAGATGCAGGTGACTATGTCCCTGTCCTCTCTGGTGGGGACATCTCAGAACTTCAACGAGGAGTTTCTGCGTCGCTCTCTCAAAACCATTCTCACCTATGCAGAGGAGGACCTTGAGCTGAGAGAGACCACCTTCCCTGACCAGGTTAAGATTAAGTGACTGATTTGATCATTTGTGTGACATCCTTATTCAAATCCATTTATTTTGTTAATTTTTTTGATTTTAGTTGATTTTTTATTTAAACCAGCTCGCACTTAGTGGTGCTCAGAAACAAGAGAACATGTTTTTTCCACAAAATGTTACAAAAGCAGTTAGATTCACTTCAGTACACTTCCTGGGTTTCTGTCTGTTTACTGTGTCTACTTGTAGACATGTAACTGTAACTGATTGAGGGCTATTTAAATACACTCGTCTTTACTGAGTTTTTTATGTTTTTCAGGTTCAGGACCTTGTGTTCAACCTGCACATGATCCTATCTGACACAGTGAAGATGAAGGAACACCAGGAAGACCCAGAGATGCTAATAGACCTCATGTACAGGTAGAGAACACACACACATACACACATGGCAATTACAACATACTGTCGACTAAATAAGAACCTTTCAAGGGTAACTTGGGACCTTGTTCAGCATTGTTTAAAGTATGCATGTGTGTGTGTGTGTGTACGACACGTGTATGTGCATTCGTGTGTCCCTAGGATTGCGAAGGGTTACCAGACATCTCCAGACTTGCGGCTGACGTGGCTCCAGAACATGGCTGGGAAACACTCTGAGAGGACCAACCATGCTGAGGCTGCCCAGTGTCTGGTGCACAGTGCCGCCCTGGTGGCAGAATACCTCAGCATGCTTGAAGACCGCAAGTACCTCCCTGTGGGGTGTGTCACCTTTCAGGTAAACAACACTTAAATTAAAATGCACCAATTTGTTGTTATATGTATAGTGAGACAAACAAGCCACTAATATATGCATGCAAATATATGTGCGATTATGTGCGTGTGTTTGTGTTTCAGAATATCTCTTCCAATGTGCTGGAGGAGTCAGCGGTTTCTGATGATGTGGTGTCCCCAGATGAGGAAGGCATCTGTTCAGGGAAATACTTCACTGAGGCTGGCCTAGTGGGACTCCTGGAGCAGGGTGCTGCTTCTTTCTCCATGGTGAGATACACAACAGTATGATGGAGGGATAGGATGGAATGGAAGATTAGGTGGATTGATGGATGGATGGATCTGATGAACTGATAATTAGATTGATGATATATAGATGGCGAGATGAATAAACAGACATATATATGGCTGGATGGATGTATTTTGACATGCTTTGTCAAGGCTGATGTGTAAAGGCTGGTGGGGCAAGCGGATGCCTTTTTATCCCCAAATTATGTTGACCATTTCTCCAGGAGCCATATTCATTAAGTTGTAAGCTAGCACATTCCTCTGTATATATGTGCTCTAAAGAATAAATGTCATTGGTCAGGTTTTCAAATAATTAAACTAAATAAACTTGTTAACGTCAAAGCAACATTGATTGTGTAGCAGAATGTCATGCTATCTCTTGTCCACATTAATTTTGGTACTGACTATTGAATGCTAATGTGTAACATCTGACTCCACTCTATCTCCAGGCGGGCATGTATGAGGCAGTGAATGAGGTATACAAGGTACTAATCCCTATCCATGAGGCCAACAGGGATGCCAAGAAGCTAGCCACCATACATGGTAAACTACAGGAAGCCTTTGGCAAAATTGTCCACCAGGTAAATCCATACGCCGTCTAGATCTCCACTTCCACACCAGGCCCCTGATGACAGGAATGTGGAGCCTCCCACATATTTATATAGAAACCAAAAAATAGAAGCAACTTCTCTCCTGTTGTGATCCAGATATGATGCTGTTCCTTTGTCCGTCCTTGGGTTTTTGCTATGAAAAGTTCATATCTGGATAACAAAAGGTCAGATATCAGTTTTATGTATTTATTGTTCCCCCCCGAAAATCAAGTCAAGGGTTCAGTTATAAAGACGACATTTTCAGTTGCAATGAGTTATGAGGTGAGCAGAGACTGTCAGAGAGTTGTATATCATCTTTCACGAGGATGCTGCGAATCCCAGAAGAGCATGTTCAGAGATCACTGAATATATAAACTGAAGGTACTGCAGACAGTAAAGCGCACACAGATTTGCACACTGTACCCACAGGCTTCCACAGATTAGGGTTGTCACATTTCACTGAAGAAGAGTAACAATTTATCCAATAAAGTTTGAAAACAAAAGAATTGGACAGACTGTTGGGAAAGTGACACAACTGCATTGCTTGAAAAATAAATGATCTCATGATTTTTTAGCACATGCCTAATAAAACCAAAAATATCCTGGAATAGCATAGAAAGGTATGGATGTAGCCCGTGCTTACAGTCTTTCCACGGACAAAGCTTTGCATGACAACGTTATTTTGCATTTTATTCCCAGTGCATTCATTTATTATTTTATTTCATCTGAGGAGGTGCATGCTTTGCCAAAGATATTTGTAGAGTATGAACCAGAGTGGTTGGGTGGTGGGACGGGGCTTCAGGTGAGGTGTGTATTAGAGGGCTGCTGAGTGGAGTGCATTGACAGTCCAGTTACAGTTGGGGAGAAGTTGCCAGCTGCGTACAAAGCTGAATGTCCCAGCGGGCGTCCGGGTGACGTGGCGGTCTAATCCGTTGCCTACCAGCACGGGGATCGCTGGTTTCAAATCCCCGTGTTACCTCCGGCTTGGTCGGGCGTCCCTGCAGACACAATTGGCTGTGTCTGTGGGTGGGAAGCCGGATGTGGGTATGTGTCCTGGTCACTGCACTACTAGCGCCTCCTCTGGTCAGCCAGGGCACCTGTTCAGGGAGAAGGGGGAACTGGGGGGGGGGGTAGCATGATCCTCCCACACGCTACGACCCCCTGGCAAAACTCCTCACTGTCAGGTGAAAAGAAGCAGCTGGCGACTCCGCATGTATCGGAGGAGGCATCTGGTAGTCTGCAGAGGGGGTGGAGCATAGACCGGGATGGTTCGGAAGAGTGGGGTAATTGGCCAGATACAATTGGGGAGAAAAAAATCCGGGGGGGAAAAAAAAAAGCTGAGCAACTCTGAAAGAGTTCCCAAGAAACTAGGAAGCGTAATTTAGGATTCTTTCTTCAGACGGTAACCCCGATTCTTTCTGTACTGTACACATATCACATTTGTTTTTCTTTTAAATGTTTAAAAAACAGCTGTACTTTGTAGAAATAGTTTTTAGACCAGTTGGGGTTTTGAGCTCGACGGCTCTGCACGCTAGCTTGGCGGCTGGTAAACCTTGTTCTGGTCATCGAAGACGGCGTTCTCCCTGCTGTAACATGACTGTGTTTGTGCGTTCGTGTGGGTGCACGTGCGTTTGCGAGTGTGTGCGTGTGGTTGTTCACATGTCCTGTATTCTTTTTGTCACACAGAGTACTGGCTGGGAGGTAGGTGGCTCACAGTTCCTGCTCGGCCCCTCTCTCTTTTATTTATTTATTTATTTGTTTGTTTGTTTATTTATTTGTTTGTTTATTTATTTATTTATTTACTCTCATCTTGTATTTGCTAGCCATGGGCATTCTGTTGCTTTCTTTGCTTTGTGACATACATTCAATCCATTAACATCTGCAGACAATGCCGACTGTCTGCTCCCCCACGGGGGATCTTCTGCTGCCCCTATAACGGTTAGCGGCCCCCTCCCCCTCCTCCCCCCTCTCCCCCCACCTCCCTCCTCTTGCTGTGGGAGAAGAGCTTGTTTCTTAACGTGACCGTGTTGGCAGGCCGTGCATGGGAGCCACAGTGTGTGACACTAATGAGGCAGTCTCGGCGAATGAATCACCTGCACAACCTGCACTCTCTCCTCACCTTCTCTCTTGTCTATGTGCCGGTTGGACCACCCACGGTCACCAGTACCATCCACTGAGCTCCGTTGTCACATTTCATCTCATCTCCAGCAACAGGGTTCGATTTCAGTGCGGTTTCTTTTTTCTTTTTCTTTTTTTTTTTCCTTTGGCCCATTGGGGCTCCATGCCTGTTTACAGCCACAGGTCAGTCTTTCCACACACAATTAAGTCAGACTTTGAGAACACATTGTGTTGTAAACTTGTTACTGGCCCAAGGCATTGGATCAAAACTGGACACCAGTATCTGAGCTATTTTGCTTCTGTTGAGAGGGTTTAAGTCGGTAATTTTAAGATTACTTGATTTATCCCTTTTGATTTGGACAAGTTTTTTTTTTTTTTTTTTTTTTTGGCTTGTTTTGCTCTCCTCTTTTGTTTCCTATTTTTAGAGATTCAAACTAAATCGACCCCTGGGTTGTTTTATTCTTATTACCATTGTTAGTTGTTTTTTTTTTTAACAGGTATTTAACTTTTGAGTGTTTGTTATGGTCTGTTGCATGAAATGGACAGAATGCTCCTCGTTTCTCTTGGAACAGCACTGTGAGCACTTCGCCGAGTGGCGTGTTTCTCGGGATGTGGAACCTTCCTTCTCTTAGTACTAAGTCTGTTTCTTGTCTTTCTGCCTTTCTCCACTTTTTTTTGCTCTTGTTTGCTTTCTCTGCATCTGCATGGTCTTGTATCCTCCACAATATGTTTGTTTTCTTTCTCACAGTAAAATGAGATGTTTCCTTTGGTGTTTGTGATGCTGTCTTTGTATGTCTGTTTTTGATGTTTGTGTTGGTTTTGTTATTCTCTTGAGATACCCGATTAAAAATTTGTTCTGTTTTCTCCTTTTTTTATTTCCCTGGTTGCCGACCCTTCCTTCCCACTTTACTTAATTATGTGTTGTGGTAAGTTCCCTAGTTTAAAGGGTTATTTTGCATATGTGTTACCTTAAAAAAAATCAACAATGTAAGATAATGCAAACGTGCTATGACCCCATTTAATCTGACTGGGCCAAACCGGAGAGGGATTCGTTGAAAGAGAATGAATATTGTGCTTTGTATGTGGCTTAGAGGGATCTTTTTTTTCTGCTGAAGCTGTGCTAATGCAGTTCAAAAAAACGCTGCACCTTGCAAAAGTTCAGACTGTTGACCCAGTTCGGCCCAGCTGTTCTCCTACTTTTGTACATGTTTCCAAGGTTCCTTTTTCTTCAGTTAGCGGAGAACCTCAAATTCCACAAGTAGTCCATGGGCCAGACGATATTTCGGTACACTCAAGGTGGCAAAACTTACTTATAATTTTTGAAAGGATCCATGTCTGTAGATGATATTTTGGTATGATAACCATTCCTGAGTGGCAGCTGTATCACAGTTATCAGCTCATGAAGTTAACCACCCGCTAAACTAAATTGCATTTTAGACGCTGGTGCATATCCTGGTTTAGCCTCATGGTCAGGACATTTTTCAATGTTCTATAATATTGTCTTTGGTATCATTTTAAAGGGGACCTTCTTAGCTTTCATTCAAGCCCTGTTGTGGATATTTCTCACAAATATAGAGGTCACTTGAGCTCTTCAACCCGTCAATAACACACATCTTTCTGCAATGTTCGCCTAAACTATATACTTTCTTTTAGCCCTGTGGCATCTAGGAATATCAGGGACACAAAACACAAAAACTGGAATACTCACAGGACTGTAAAGATTCAGGAAATGTATAATATACCCATACTATTTCATTGTGTGAGGTGATTGTGAGCCTAAGAAAAGAACTAGACCAAAGCCAGTTAGGTCACAAACTGGTCTCTATACATTTGTTTAAATACACAATCAAAATACATGATAAAAAGGAATACCATAGTGAGGTAATGAACTATTTTAATATTTTAAACAACATTGACATTTACATATACTTAGTCAATGATACATGTAATCCCATATCATTAGTGGGTATATGTAATGGTAATGGGTAGGGTAATGGGTATATGTGAATATGGTTACATTATTGTTATCAAGCTCTGGGTAACCAAGTCCAGAATCAACATCCTGTGCATCAATAGACTACTACCACAGTAATACCATCAGAATCATCACACTGTCATTCATCAAACTGCTCGTTTCTCTCATCATCTGACTCCCCAAGTTCAAAGTCCAGTTCTGGACCATCCTGCTGTTTTTGGTTACTGCAGGTCTGTAACCTGCACATGTCTGTGCATGGAAGTCTATTTGACAGGCACATGCAGCTTGGCATTTTGCATGAATGCACACACTTGCATGTTAGCATTTCCAAGACCACATCTGGTGCAGGTGGGGAGCGCATCCAGTAAATGGCCAGCTTGCCTTCATCGTCTGTCCATCCATACTCAGTAGGGCTTGGCACCACAGGGTTAGCCTGCAGACAGCACTTCCATATTGCTGCCTGATAGTTGGCTCGTTGAACATGCATAAAGAGACAGTCTCTACATGGTGGCAGCTGGCTGGACTCAACCTCTCCCCTTTTGGTGCAGAAGAGCTGGTAACGCAGTTTGTTCACCGCAGCAGTGCTGCTATTAGCAACATACATCCGACAGGTGAACTGCTCAATTTTCTGGAACAGCTCATCACTCACATTCCATGTCTGTCCCAGTTGACTAAAAGTCTCTTGGCAGGAAGTGTGCTTTCTCACTATCTTCAGGGCATTCAGCTTCCCTCGACCAGCGAATGCACTGACAGTGTCGCAGCCTGTGAAGGCATGTAAGCCAATTAGGCTGTCACAGATGCTGTCTCCAAGTGAACTTGCCAGTTTGGTGATGTCGACAAACCGTGTGCGGTTCTGAGTCCCACACTTCTGGTAGATGGGACAGGTGATGTCCTTCTGGAAGCCAAGACAAAGCACCATGACATCAGTGTCCTCAGCTGTGATGATAACTGACTTTGAGCCCGCATTTGCTGCATGCAATGCATGCAGGAGCAGACGGGTGTCAGCTTCTTCACGTGTGGAGTGCAGTTCTGCTGCTTCCTCACACCCATCTTCTGTCAACTTGTAGCAGGTTTCCTCACAGGTCATGTACAACACCTTGCCATGCAGCATAGCTCTGTATCGTGGGAGTTTCCACTCTTCCACCAGAAACTTGATGAGACTGGTCTTGTTGGAGGAACTGCACAGAAATTTTCTCCACTGCTGGACGTGGTGTCCCCCTGCAAGATTCTTGTACTGGAGAGTGATGTCTCCACCCCGGTTCAGTCGTTCAGCATCTTTGATCGAAGTCTGGTGATAGACATCAAAAACAACATCAATCCTCCCACTCTGTGCTCCCTCATGGAGGACCTGGGTCAAGGCTGACTGCCACCTGTGCAAAGGTTTTGTTGTTGCCATTCATTTTTTGGACCAGGCTCATCCCATCAATGATGGAAGTAGATGGGATTGGGATGTCTTCTGCAGGAGATACATTCTTTTCAAGCTCTCTGGCAAGTGCAGCCTTGTTTGTTTTTCGTAAGGACCCATCAGCATTTGCCAGTGCCCATGGTAGTGGGCCCAATGGGTAGGCAAGGACATCCTTCAGATTCACCTTCCTGCTTTCAGCCACCAGGATCATGTGACTGAAAAGGTTTCTATCTGCCTTCAGAACCACATCCTGTGCTTTCTTTCCATGAGCTTGTTTTGTGCTGACATTGGAGAATGTTTTCAGACTTTGCTTGGTCATCTTGTCGTGGAATTTCACAGGTGGTGGGTCTGCATCTAACCTTGTTTGCTGGAATGCTTGGTAGGCCTCTTCTCCTTTCTCAAGAGCTCTCAAGAGATCTATGGTCACATCAGGTGGAGCCATGTTGCCAGTGGAGAGGCTAACCAAATCAATCTCATCAGGGGACATAGGATTGACAGTTATTCTCCATAAGGTCCATGAGAGACTGGACATCTGCTTCATCTCTCTTGATCCTTGGACTAGATCTGGATGAGACCATTTGCACCTGCCTTGACCTGTCAGGTCTCTCAGCTGTCTGAGGTACATGCTTCTATACTCAGCTGTGAGATAATATTTGGTCACAGCTCCTGGCTTCAAGCTGAATCCCTTTGTCCCTCCAGCTGTTTGGGTGTCTTTGTTCACCGTTTCTTCTATAGCTTGGTCAACAGGGATTCGGCCAAAGGGATTGGTGGAGCCCAGTTGGACTGAGAAGCCTCCTTCCATGAATTCTGTGTACACATCTGGGTGTGTGATGGGCAGCTCAGACATCTGGGCGTAGTAGTAGGGGAGGTAGCGTGCATAATTCATCCTGTCATAAGCAAAGCACCATGGGATCATTGCTCGAATGCTAGCCAAGTGTAGCATCCAGTCTCCCTCTCTGGATGCTCGGATGAGCCCCAACAAGATTTCAACCATGTCCAAATAGGACATCCAGAAGTTCGAGAGGCTGCCGTTTCCACCTCTAAGGAACTCACGGTAGACTTCAAATAGATCCATGATGCGTGTACAAGAGCTGTTCTCGAGGACCTCCTTCAAAGCATGTTGTGAGACTTCTTTCCCAAGGCTGTCAATGGTCTTCAGTGTCTCATTCAGGTGAACCATGTCATTCCTGTGAGTTTCTTCCAACCAGGACAGGAAACCATTCAAGGTCAGTCACATGAGAGCCTCATACAGGAGCTTGTGTAGTCGCACTGCCCTGTTGTACTTGCGGCCATCCATAACACCAGCAATTGAGCCTTCTGCAATCATGCCAGACTCAATGCAGAGGTCTTTGAGTCCAGCATCTTGGAAACGCTTTCCTATTATTGCCAGCAGTGTGCAGATGGTGTGGAATACCCCAAGCCTAACGATGATATCATGGAACTTGTCATGATGTTTCCATGTGATCTCGACAGCCTTCGCATACAGGGCTTGGTCAAAGACACAGACAATCTTCCTTAGGCCTAAGCACTGCATGATGCTCAGTGACTGGTTAAGCACCTCGTTGACAGTAGACATTTGTGTCGCTGGAGCATTGATGATAGGCAGATAGCCTATATTGTCGGGGATGACCGTCATCTCTCCTCGAGTCAGGATGTTGAAGCCTGTCCAGCTGCTGACTGACTGTTCTTCTTGTTGTGACATGCGTGCTAGGACCCAAAGAAGGTTTTTCTCTCTGGCAAGCTTAGTATTGGCTGCAGTATCGGTATCTGACTTTTTGCTTTGTGGTGGCCCTACCCGTTGTCCAGCATTGTAAGTTGGTAACATTGGTGGGGGTCCATCAATGCTTCTCTTCTTTGTTTTGGGAACAGTGGGCACGGGTTGGACAGGAAGTGGGTTGACTGGCTTTGCTTGCACAGCAATCCCATTGACTCTGTGAGATGTTCCCTCACCACTGACAGTTTCTTCAAGACGGTCGATATTGTCCCAGGCTAAAGTTGTGAATATGCCAGGATGGATGTTAGCTGGAAGGGCAATGCCACTCCCTGATGATGAGAGTTTCTGGAGACACAGGGCAGTGTTGATCTCTTCCATCTGTGAATAGGACACACTGTGACCAAGTCGGTTGAGGATGTTTATCAACTCTACATTTCCTGTCAACGATTTGACACTGAATGGCAGAACAATGTGCTTGGAAGGCTTGGTATTTCCACATGTCACTGCATATACTATGTCATGGCCAAATGACTGCAGAAGGCACTGCACTCTCTGGGATGCATGATCAGGATCATTTGAGCCTGTGAGTAGAGAGTACAGGAAGATAATGACCGACTCTGGAATGGTAGGACATTCTGCTTCTGGTTTGACTTCAGGCGGCCAGGTTTGAGGAACATCTTGACTTTTAATGTCTGCTCTCAATTTGATGGCTGCTTTGGCTATAACATCTTGTGCACTGACACTTTTCAGGGTCTGCAGCTCCCTTTTGAGAGACTGATTTTCTTTGGCAAGTTCCCTCATGGACAAGTTATCGGGATAGAGGAGGAATTTTCCTTTCTCATCAGGGAATATCTGCAAGGCTCCAGCAAACTCACTCTCCAGGTTTCGCCTTATGTGCTTCTTGGTTGATTCCTTGACTTGGGCAATGCCTTGGGAGTTCATTGAAGCTACCAGTCTAGAAGAGAGATCAGTCATTGTCATCACTTGAGGATTGCCAAAAAGCTCCATCCTGATGAAGAGGAACAGCTCATTGTATGCCTTATTCACAGCAGCTTCATACTGGGCTGCAGCATCATCATCTTCATTGCTGGCAACCTCTCCTTTGGAAACCTCTTCTTTGGTGTAAAGTCTATAGCATGACCTGTGGTAGTGCCCTTCAGCTGCTATAAGGTCTCTACTCACAATGGCAAGGATTCTGCTGTCCCTTTTCTTTGTGGCTGCACTCCTGATCTTTGCATCAGCTCGCAGTTCTCGACACTGCACCAGTACTTCTCTCGTATTCTGTCTCTTGGAATATTTGCTGTTTTTCTGACAAAATATGCACTCTGCATCATAAGTCCTAGATGTACTTGGAGCATGTCGAGCTACTCTCTTAGATTGTTTCTCTTCAGCAGAGACACAACTTTTCTTTTCTTTTGCAAGGAGGCCATCAAGAATTTGCTTCATAGTGAAGATACTGCGACACTTTCTGTGGTAGTAGATTGCTGGAATCTGTCCCTCAGGAATGTCTTTTGCCAGTTTCAAAACTGGTGCATGATTTCGTATCTGAGCTGCCCTGAGCAGAGTTCTCCATGAGTCGACACTTTGTAGTGAAACCAGCTTATCTGTATCATCAGAACAGTGGATAATGCACTCCACCCGTGGGCGCTTTGGTATTGGGTAAAAACTTGCTTGTTCACCAGTGGCCATATTCAGTCAGTTTTCACCTGCCACATACAAACAAATACATGTAACTTAGGTGTATGAACACTACTAAAACAAAGTTTACTTTGCTTCACCAGCGTCATATTACCATTATTTATCTTACATAGCCACAAATAGATACATTACCTAGTTGCTATGCAACAGCTGTATTTTGTCCACATGAGGCCGCTAAAATCAACACAAGATGAAAGTTCCTCGTAGCCACTTTAACTAATCATATTAACATATACATTAAAAGAACATGCTAACATTATGGGAAATTAGCTTACAATCTTCTCCAGAGTGAGACAAGAAGATAGATACCTGTTTCCTCTATATGTGTTTAGTAGAAAGCTATCTGGCTGCACGTTAGCCTAGCTTAGCACAATGAATGGAAGTACACAGTACTGGTTATCCTTGGTTGTTGGCCAACTAAGAACTGTCCCAGAGTTTAAGCTAGGCTAATCAGTACCAGGGGTGCTGAAATGCTATATTTGTAAAAATCTGGGCAAATACACAATCGTGAGAGGCACAGAAACAGGTTTCTTAAAAGAAAAATGAAATAGCTGCTCATTTGGAAAGGTTATCATGTATTATTTTACTTCTGTTAGTGTACCAAATAAAATGGCACCAGTGAAGTTGTGTCACCTTGGGTGATATCGATATCTGGTCTGACCCATGGACTAACTGGCTTTGGTCTAGTTAGTTTCTTAGTAATAATGCCCTTCTAATTTAAGGTTCACAATCACCTCACACAATGAAATAGTATGGGTATATTATACATTTCCTGAATCTTTACAGTCCTGTGAGTATTCCAGTTTTTGTGTTTTGTGTCCCTGATATTCCTAGATGCCACAGGGCTAAAAGAAAGTATATAGTTTAGGCGAACATTGCAGAAAGATGTGTGGTATTGACGGGTTGAAGAGCTCAAGTGACCTCTATATTTGTGAGAAATATCCACAACAGGGCTTGAATGAAAGCTAAGAAGGTCCCCTTTAAAATGATACCAAAGACAATATTATAGAACATTGAAAAATGTCCTGACCATGAGGCTAAACCAGGATATGCACCAGCGTCTAAAATGCAATGTACTTTAGGGGGTGGTTAACTTCATGAGCTGATAACTGTGATACAGCTGCCACTCAGGAATGGTTATCATACCAAAATATCATCTACAGACATGGATCCTTTCAAAAATTATAAGTAAGTTTTGCCACCTTGAGTGTACCGAAATAGGAAATTTTGGGCTCTGGCCCATGGACTAAAGTGGGTGATGGAAAGACACCGATACTTTCTCTTTAGATGTAGCCCAAATGTCTACAGTTAATACAGGAGTCGAGTATTTCATAATTCATGTAAACAGACAGGGCGCCAGACCCCTTCTTGTTACCTCAAATCACCCACTGCTTTTCCCCTCCCCCTACACTAACACACACACACACACACACAGCATCACTGCACTTCCTGACCTAAAGTATGTGCTTAAAGATGGAGCACCTTTCTAGTTTTGCGTGTTTCCTTTTCATTCTTGCATTACTTCTCATGCTAGCGCCTGTTGCTGATTTATGCAATGAATAACAGCTTTTTATCAACCCTCTCAACTGTTACTGCTCTTTTAGCTTGGCCTATTTTTATTTTGTAGGAATGTGAGGTATTTTTGTGCATACAAAATGTCTTCACAAAAGCCGGATAGAAATCAGTAATTAAAATAGAAATAGGCTACAGTTTATTTCATATTCCCATCTGGGAGCATTGAAAAGAACGTGAACATTTCTTTCTACCCTATTTTCCTTCGTGTGGTTCTTCTCTGTCATTGCCTGCTTAGTTGGCTGGCGTAGGCACAGGCTAACCAAATGCAAACTGTGGTTTCATGTTTAACTTCCATTCTTTTCACCTGTTAACTTAAGGTTACGCACTGCAGTGGTACTCATTGTAGAACTGCCTTATAATCTGCCCTGCACACATCCAGTGTTAGTAATGCCAGGTTTTCTGAAGAATCTGTCCCCTCTTGAGGTGCAGCAACAATGCAGACTATTCTGCAGAGGCTAATGGTGTAATATTTATCTCTGCATGTTTGTGAGGGACCTTGCCCCCTATTGACCAGATATTGGATGTTTGCCTTGAGGCTTTTGATTCAGGCGTCTAGTCAACACTATGCTATTTAACACTGGCCTTAGAAGGGAGCCATCCAATGAGCAGAACAGACACATTCTCATAAATGTACACATTACACTATGGCTGGGTGATATTGATAAAATCAGATATCATATTTTAGACTGAATACATCTTTCAATAATGGGACGATATTTTGGGGATGAATATTGGTACTTTCATAAGATATTTACACACAAGAAAATTTATAGAAATCATCCTTAGTTATGTGGATATGATGACCAAACAGGTAGCGACATTCATTGTTAATTTCACTCAGCCAAAACATCTAATAAGATCAGAAGATTGTGTTACTACTCTAATGCAACTGGTAAAACCAGGGAATGACAACATTTAAGTTATGTCATGATATTATGATAACCGAAATCCCAGAAGATGTCTAGTCTCGTGTCATGATATCGGTTTATTGATATATTGTCCAGCTCTACATTGCATCAATACTGGCTGAAGATGCAACATTTTCACGTACGCATACACACTTAAATGCAATGGGATACTTTGAAAGCATTCTACCATGAAGAGAGCAGGCCAGGTCTTGTCTACCGTCATTCCTACAATGCAAATTGACCCTCAGTATATAATTAACAAACATACTTGTTCTCATCTCATTTTGTGAGATGCAAAGAACTGTTTACATTTTACTCAGTTACAGTGGTGCTTGAAAGTTTGTGAACCCTTTAGAATTTTCCATATTTCTGCGTAAATACGACCTAAAACATCATCAGATTTTCACACAAGTCCTAAAAGTAGAGAGAAAGTAAAGAGAACCCAGTTAAACAAATGAGACAAAAATATTATACTTGGTCATTTATTTATTGAGGAAAATGATCCAATATTACCTATCTGTGAGTGGCAAAAGTATGTGAACCTCTAGGATTAGCAGTTAATTTGAAGGTGAAATTAGAGTCAGGTGTTTTCAATCAATGGGATGACAATCAGGTGTGAGTGGGCACCCTGTTTTATTTAAAGAACAGGGATCTATTAAAGTCTGATTTTCACAACACATGTTTGTGGAAGTGTATCATGGCAAGAACAAAGGAGATTTCTGAGGACCTCAGAAAAAGCGTTGTTGATGCTCATCAGGCTGGAAAAGGTTACAAAACCATCTCTAAAGAGTTTAGACTCCACCAATCCACAGTCAGACAGATTGTTTACAAATGGAGGACATTCAAAACCATTGTTACCCTCCCCAGGAGTGGTCGACCATCAAAGATCACTCCAAGAGCAAGGCGTGTAATAGCTGGCCAGGTCACAAAGGATCCCAGGGTAACTTTTCAGTAATAAAGGTGTCTCTCACATTGGCTAATGTTAATGTTCATGAGTCCACCATCAGGAGAACACTGAACAACAATGGTGTGCATGGCAGGGTTGCAAGGAGAAAGCCACTGCTCTGCAAAAAGAAAAATGCTGCCCATCTGCAGTTTGCTAAAGCTCATGTGGACAAGCCAGAAGGCTATTGGGAAAAAAATGTTTTGTGGACGGATGAGACCAAAAAATAGAACTTTTTGGTTTAAATGAAAAGTGTTGTTTGGAAAAAGGAAAACACTGCATTCCAGCATAAGAACCTTATCCCATCTGTGAAACATGGTGGTGGTAGTATCATGGTTTGGGCCTGCTTTGCTGCATCTGGGCCAGGACGACTTGCCATCATTGATGGAACAATGAATTCTGAATTATACCAGCAAATTCTTAATTAAAATGTCAGGACATCTGTCCGTGAACTAAATCTTAAGAGAAGGTGGGTCATGCAGCAAGACAACGACCCTAAGCACACATCGTTCTACCAAAGAATGGTTAAACAAGAATAAAGTTAATGTTTTGGAATGGCCAAGTCAAAGTCCTGACCTTAATCCAATCGAAATGTTGTGGAAGGACCTGAAGCGAGCAGTTCATGTGAGGAAACCCACCAACATCCCAGAGTTGAAGCTGTTCTGTATGGAGGAATGGGCTAAAATTCCTCCAAAC
The DNA here is from genome assembly GCF_029633865.1 of Lampris incognitus. NCBI lineage: Eukaryota > Metazoa > Chordata > Actinopteri > Lampriformes > Lampridae > Lampris > Lampris incognitus. The sequence goes on along the minus strand of NC_079213.1, from coordinate 66,565,826 downwards.
CAATGTGCAGGACTGATCAACAGTTACCAGAAACGTTTAGTTGCAGTTATTGCTGCACAAGGGGGATCACACCAGATACTGAAAGCAAAGGTTCACATACTTTTACCACTCACAGATATTGGATAATTTTCCTCAATAAATAAATGACCAAGTATAATATTTTTTGTCTCATTTGTTTAATTGGGTTCTCTTTATCTACTTTTAGGACTTGTGTGAAAACTGATGATGTTTTAGGTCATATTTATTCAGAAATATAGAACATTCTAAAGGGTTCACAAATTTTCAAGCACCACTGTAAATACTTTCAATTTTATGACTGAATACTGAAATCTCTCAACTTTCCTGAGTTAAAATACGGCCTGAGACAGCACCAGTGATCGCAGACCGAATGCCTGTGGTTTATTCTTATCAGTGTTACTAGTAACATTTACTCTAATCAGAGGGTCTTATGGATGTTGACACTTTCTATATCACTGTTTTCTTTCCTCGGAGCTGTCATTTTTGGCACATACTGTCAAAAGTGTGTGGCATGAGGTAGTGATTTAAACCTGGTCTTTGTGGGTAACGCACAAGTTTCCCATTTGATGATAAAGCAGCGTGTGTCTCTTTATGGTTCTAGTTCTTGACTGGCCACCATGTTCAACTATGTTAAAACATTTCTTCCAAAAAAGACCAGCTTTTGCTCACTATCTCACCACTTAGCTTACCAGGACAAAACTGTTAACTGAGAATGTCTAAGAAATATGGCGTAGCGTCACTGTCTTAATGTCCACTGTCTTAGTGGACATTAGCAGTTTGATGATTTGTTAGAAATAAGCACGTTGTTCTTCTATGGCCCAATGTCTTTATTAAAGGTAACTTTTACTTCTGTTTTGCAGGACGGGAAGAGAATGTTTGGTACGTACTTCAGAGTTGGCTTCTATGGCTCAAAATTTGGCGACTTGGATGAGCAGGAGTTTGTGTACAAAGAGCCTGCTATCACCAAGCTAGCAGAAATCTCGCATAGACTTGAGGTAAAAGCCTTAAAGGTCCTGAGATATCTCTTCTAGAAAATGGTGTGTGTGTGTGTGTGTGTGTGTGTGCGTGCGTGCGTGTGCGCACGCATGTGTGCGTGCGTGCGTGGGTGTGTGGAGGGTATCAAGCGCTGGAATTTGGTCAGCTAAGTCCCACTAGTTTATCTCCTTAAAGGAAGTGGCTTTGAAACATTGCCAGCCCCAGTCCACTAAGAAAATGTTGATCTTTCTTACTGCGACCCAGGCCTATTAAAATCATGCTGCTTCTCTTGTCATGTGGAGTCCTGAAGTTGCTCCATAACCCATTTTTTGGCTGTAATACTTGACTCAACTGTGTTGTTCAAAGCAACATGCTCAGAACTACTACCATCAGTCCAGCCCTAATGTATTGCCACAATTTTGAAAATATTTTTAAATGATTAATAAGTAGAACTTAGGAAAACAAGTGTGTGATTTTCAGATTTCAATTTAACCTCATTATTTCCCGAACATTTTTCCTATGTTGGGATGTGTGTGATGTTACTGTCCTCCTGCCTGGGACTGAGTAGGCCCTGTGTCGTATTTCTCCCCAGGGTTTCTATGGCGAACGATTTGGAGAAGAACAAGTGGAAGTCATTAAGGACTCCAACCCAGTGGACAAGTGTAAATTAGACCCAAACAAGGTCAGCGTTAGGCAATGTGTGCATTTAAGGTGGCTCGTATGTTCTGTCATTCATTTTTTCCCCCCGTCATTAATATGCTGGGTCAGTGGGTCACCCGAATTTGAGTTTTGAGCAAGTCTAACTAAGATAATATGCTAGTCCATAACTCGGTCTGATTATGTTTGAGGTTTAGTTTGTGAGTGAATATAGTGTGGTTGTGAATTAAAGAGTTCACCTGGTTTTGGTTAAACATATAAATAATTTTAAATGCAAATGCAGGCTTATTGACATCATACCAGGAATCAGAGGTGTTTTGTTTGTTTCCATGATTTTTTTTTTTTACTTATGTGCCTTTTCACTATCTCACATTGTGTCTGCATCCACATTCACCCCATCCCTCTCCAGGCATTTATCCAGATCACATATGTGGAGCCGTACTTTGACACATACGAGATGAAGGACCGCATCACCTACTTTGATAAGAACTATAACCTGCGGCGCTTCGTCTACTGCACCCCCTTTACCTTGGACGGGCGGGCGCATGGAGACCTGCACGAGCAGTTCAAACGCAAGACCATCCTCACCACCTCCCATGCCTTCCCGTACATCAAAACGCGCATCAACATCATTCACAAAGAGGAAGTAAGTAAACGATATGTTTTTATCCCCGCCGGGTAGATAGCCTGGAGGGAATTATGTGTTTAGTAGTTGTGTGTGTGTGTGTGTGTGTGTGTGTCCACTGCTAATTGCGCATACTACTGGACTTATCAGCCTACAATTTTTTTTGTGCAGTTATGACTGTATGAGCAAGAATCTCTTGTGGTTGCGGTGATTAAAAACCTTTGAAAAACACATTTTCGTTACCGCTGCCCCCTCTCCTCATTCTCTCTCTGGCTCGCTCAACCAACACTGCTCTCTGTCGCTGCCCAATCTAAGTCAACTGTGCACATGCGCGACTCACTTCTACAGTTGACTTGGATCGAACAGCGACATGATCGTGATAATCCAAAAAATGTGTAAGTTATAAAGGAACAACTTCCTCTACGGAGGGGGTGTGCCAAGATGGTGGAGTGAATGGTCGAACGTATTGCAGGCTCTGAGACCTTTAAGGACCTTCAAATCATCGAAACGTACAGTCAAACTTTAAAAATATACAGTTGCCATCATGCACGAAGTCTTGACATCAAGAAAGAATACTTCAACATATCTTAAGTTCCATTTCTTAACGTGAGTGAATTATGGCTAGAGCTAGTGAAGATCATGGCTACTCATTAGCCACTCTTCAACAAGCGTGTGATGAGGAGGATATCGTTTGGATGGAACAACAAAGAGAAGAAGTTTCCCAGAACCCGACTCATGACTCATGACCAGACAGGCGATGTACTCTGTTGAAAAGCCCAAGCCCAAAGAAAATTAAGAAATCTTCTGTTCAGGGGGAAGACGTGTCCAACAGTGTCCTCTTAAATGCCAGAGTCTCACTCGTGAATTTGATACCCAAGGTAACCATATCCAAGCTTTCGAGGGGCAATTGAAGGAAAATACCAAGGCGTTCATCAAAATCAAAGAGTCGGTTGACGCAAATATGTTAGCCTTGAAAGGAATAATAGAAGACATGGACAAATTGAAGAAGCAGGTGGTCACACTACAGAAATAGAATGCCGCACTGCATGAATCATGTCTGGAGCATGCAAGGTACAAGTGGAGATGGCCGTTTGGGCTGAATGGCATCCCCGAGAGAGAGGGGGGAGACATCGGAGAAGAAGTGATTAGGATCCTGACCAAGGTTGTCCCCCCTCTCAAATGAGAAACTGCAAAACACGGTGGATACAGTGCACAGGCTGGGCCAAAAAATGAGAGTCAACAGGCAGATCATCTTACAGTTTTCTATGAGAACTGTCCGCGATCAAGTTTGGAAGATGTCCAAAAATGCCAACGTCTGCCACAAGATGAAACTCTGCTATAGGGACGACTTCTGTAAAGAGGACTGAGAAGCCCATGCTCATCTTTGGCCAAAAGTCAAGGAGGATAGGAAAAGGGGACTTAAAGCTTATCTGCAGGATAGCTGTGCTGTCATTAGTCGGCGGAAGAAGTGCATCGTCATCAATTGTTGGAGGTATACATTGTTATTGACAAAAATGTTTTAGTGTATGTAGCTAAGCCTACATGACAAGGGGGGGCTATTGGCGTTGTATGCTAATTCTACATTACATCACTTTTACTATTCACAACAATTAGCTTGTTTCAAGCTTTGTTCTTCATAACCAACTAATGGGGCTCAATAGTGTTTGGCTGTTGGTTGATAGAAACATAATTCTGGAAGGTTAGTGCTTATTTTAATCCTGCATAGAGTTAGTGAACACATTCAATTTATATTGTATGGTATTTTCCTTGTTATTGTTAAATGTTAGAGGTTAAAGGAATAGCACAAAGGGCAAGGCAGTAATTCATTAATTCTTTTTTGCAAGGAGTTGCTCCTTGCAAAAAAGAATTAATGAATTACTTAAGGATTACTTAAGGATTACTTAAGGAGCAACCAAGGGTTAATTGTTTTTCCTTCAAGAGACGCATTTTATTGATAATGATATACGTTTTTGGAAATCCCAATGGGGTAGTGTCGACATTTCTCTCATGGTACTCCATATTCACTGGGTGTGACAATTTTATTGAATCGACTGGATGGCAAAGTTATGGATCATAAGAGTGATATTGGGGGCCACTGGCTTATGATTATCATTGAACTTAATGATTGTAACTATATTCTGGTGAATATATATAGTTATATTAATCGGGCCAAAACGAGGAGATTGATTTCTAGGATTGACTATTGGAAGAAAGCTATTGTCGCGGGTGACTCTAACGTGGTCCCAGACAAATGGCAAGACAGTCTTCCTACCCAGTTCAACCCTCATTCATTTGATATCTTACTTTCCCAAATCACTTGGTCTTGTTGATATATGGCATAAAATTAATCCAGAAAAGAAACAATACACACAGAGTAACAACACAATGTGGACTCAATGTTCTAAATTAGATTTCTGGTTAATAGCAAGCAATTTAGTCGAATTGTCCTCTAATTGTGATGTTTGTCCTTCTCCCCTTACTGACCATTGTGTTATTACGGTTTACCACAACCTAGGATGTTCCACTGGAAATTCAACAGTAATTTATTGAAAAGCAATTCACTTTGTAACAGGATCTTATCCTTGAATATATGAAAAAAAATAGACAGGCCAAAACGGTAATAAATATACTATATGTTAATAATTGTTTGAGTGAAGCTCAGGAGACGATTGATGATCACATATCCATCCATTATCCAAACCGCTTATCCTGCTCTCAGGGTCGCGGGGATGCTGTAGCCTATCTCAGTAGTCATTGGGTGGCAGGCGGGGAGACACGCTGGACAGGCCGCCAGACCATCACAGGGCCTCGCCAGACCATCATAGCGCCCCGTCAGGCCATTACAGGGCCCCGCCAGGCCATCACAGGGCATAGTTCTAAGTACTGTAATCAAGAGGCTGTTTTTTTACCCTTGGTTTGTTAAAGGAACAGACCCCAAAAATAGATGAGAGTTTCAAAGGGCTAACAGAAGCTGAAATTACTATAGCGGAGTGGGACACTGCCATTTGTCAGATGCCTAATGGAAAGTCACCGGGCCCAGATGGTCTCACAACAGAGTTTTATAGACACTTCTGGACTGAAATTAAAGATCTGATTAATGATGCTTTTAAAGAATGTATAGACAACTCGTATTTTGTCATCATCTATGAAACAAGATGTCGTCATGCTTATACCAAAACCGAACAGAGATCAGTTATCCTTGGACAATTGGAGGCCTGTTACACTCCTTTGTGAAGATTACAAGCTTCTAGCACATATTTATGCTAAGAGACTTAATAGACCTAGGCGGACCCTCGTGCATGTGCACACATGCGCACGGTGGACTCCGATTGGGCAGCGACAGAGAGCAGCGCTTGGCGAGCAGGCTAGAGTGAATGGCGAGAGGGAGTGGCGACAGCACAAACATTTTTCAAAGGTTTGTAATCACTGCAAACACGAGAGGTTCTTCATCATACAGTCATGACTGTGCACAAAATATTTTAGGCTGATAGGTCCAGTAGTTTGCGGGATTAGCTGCAGACAGACAGACACACATACACGTGCTCACGCCCGCGACTAATCGCATAATAAAGACGTGTTAAGGTTAAACCAAAATGGTCACAATAGCAAACTTTTTTCTTTTTTTTTTGGAACGTGCAAGTTCATATTAGACTTGGTTGCATTCATGCAAGAGTCCGTCTAGGAGGCTGCACATCCATAGACTGACAGACAAAATGTTTTTATTTGGTTGATTTGTTTAGCTTGAGTGCTGCATATTAAAAAACTTTTTATTCATATTTCCCGTTCAATCGACTTGGGCGCTGCACAAAAGTCTTATAATGCCAGGAAAAGCACTGGTTTTTCTGTCTGTGTGAGTATGTCTGTCCACTGCTAATCTCTCATACTACTTACTGGGCCTGTCGGCTTAATAGCTTTGTGCAGTTATGACTATATAATCAAGGACCTCTTGTGGTTGTGGTCATTCAAAACCTTTGAAAAACCTGTTTTGTACCACAGTTGAGCGTTCACTCCTCAGCTGGTTTTTTGCCCGAGTCCAAGCACCAGAGAAGTGAAGATACGCCTGGCGGGGGTCGGCACTCTACTGAGTGTGCTCTTCCAGTTACTTTGCATGTGTTTCACCTCGGGGTGCTTGTGTGATCTACAGTTTAAAAGGGGCCATGCCATGTGCTGTCTTCTTGCTGTCGGCACCTACCGTGGTCAGTAAAGCCTCATGTGTGTGCTGCCATGTTTCAGATCATATCCATGCCAATTGAGGTAGCCATAGAGGACATGCAGAAGAAGACTCAGGAGCTGGCCTTCGCCACCCACCAGGACCCTGCTGATGCCAAAATGCTGCAGATGGTCCTACAGGGCTCAGTAGGCACAACTGTCAACCAGGTGAAGTGATAAAAGAACAAAATGGACCCAATAGTCATTATTTTCTGGCATGTAAAGCATTTAATGAGGGTTAATTAATTTTGCGTGTTAATTAATTTTATAGAATATCTTTTTTGTCAGTTTATGACACAAGTACTGACAGTTTGTTAACACCAAACATGACAATTTGTGTCATTACCATTCCGTTTTTGTTTTGCGTGCTTATGAAACGGTATTCACTGAAGTAACACAATAGTATTTAGTGTTAAAATGGCTGTAAAGGTTGTGGATTATTTGAAACTACTGAGTAATTCATCTGTATACACCCAAATCTCCTAGAATCAGAACAGTATATGTTGAATAAATGGACTCGTGCTGCGTTTGTCAGGGACCTCTGGAAGTTGCCCAGGTGTTCCTGTCAGAGATCCCCAGTGATCCAAAGCTGTACAGACACCACAATAAGCTACGTCTCTGCTTCAAGGACTTCACCAAGAGGTAAGGCTAGCAGGCAGTGGCTCGAAGAACACATTTGAAGGTGTATTTAAATTGCTTGAGGATTTTTTTTTTTTTGCTGTTCATTTTTTATGCAAAAGCAAGAGAAATGGTGTACCCCGTTTTCAAGAGAATTTACATAATTTTCCAAGTTGATTTCAAGTTAGAAACTAATAATTCCTGAATAAATCCGTGGTTTCTTTCAATTTGCAAATTGAGACCTGCCTATTGTCAATACTCATGTTTTCATTTTGAAATTTAGTATCCTTTTAAGCACAGGTTGGGTCCAGTAAAATTTAAATGTTTCATTAAAAACATTAAAAAAAAACTTATTAATGAATGAGAGAATGTGACTCTTCGAACAAGTTTGTAGCTCCAGGTATTTTGCATCAAGATGCTCGACTTTAGCTGTTCTGACCTTCAGCCAATAGGAAATGTTGTTTTGGACGTAATCTCTAATGTCTTAAACACTGTTCTTGTCATGCGTCATATCCCACACCCAAGGCTCAGCGTTTTTCGGTTTTTAGTTTTCAAAGCCACCCAGCATGCCGAATTTCACCACAAGAGGACACTGTTACATAACCTCACACGAACAGGAACAACTTTTGGATCCGTGGAAACATAAAATCCGGGCGAAAATCAGTTTAAACTGATCTGCTCCTTCAAAAAAATCTGGGTATTTTTCGGTGAAAATCGGTAAAAACCGAAAATGCTGAGCCTTGCCCACACCCCATGATGGTTTGACTTCTAGCCCTTTGTTAAAGTAATTTAAACTTGGAAATTTGTATACTTTCAGTTGATTTTCCTGTCTCGAGTGATGAACCAGGAAGCTGTTCAGTCCAGAACTGACATACTGGCATTTTACGCAATTTCTCTATCAAAGGTGTGAAGATGCCCTGCGAAAGAACAAGAGTCTGATCGGTCCAGATCAGAAAGAGTACCAGAGGGAGCTAGAAAGAAATTACCACCGACTCAAAGAGGCACTGCAGCCCCTCATCAACAGAAAGATCCCTCAGCTTTATAAACCAGTCTTGCAGATAAACTCACACAGGTAGGGTGGACCGGGGGTTCTCGGAGTGCACGCGCACACGTGTGTGTATGTGTGTGTGTGTGAGAAAAGAAAACGCAGTGAGAGCAGGTTAGTCTGAGATAGTGTGTGCATGAGCAATAGAGACTGTGTCAAAGTGACTGAGGGCAAGAGAGCATTGCATGGCAAATTGAATCTTATTTATTAAAATTTTGTTTCTGCTTCTGTAAAAATCATGCAGCAAACGGACAGCTTGACAAGGTAGCTCATCATTTATAGACTATACTTTGTAATGCTGTTTCCCCCCCCCCCTCCTTTCCCTGTATTTATGTCGTTCGGCTTTGTCATTGTTATTCGTATCAGTTTTAAGTGTGACTTTAAAACCTTTGTGGCACAGATCCAAGGATTAACGTTCTACTAGTCTGTGAACCTGCTGTGTCTTAGACCGGGAGGACTGTCCTTACTAGTCGGAATCGCCTTAGAAGGGAACGGAAGCGGAGCCAAGTAAAACCAGACAGTCTCGAGTTCAGTCAATGTCCAAAAACATACGATTTAGACAACAACAACAAAAAGATTGGATCTTTGCCTCAGGGTTGAAAATGAGGCTTTTGTGCTTGGTTTAATCAAGACATTTTGCTTTGTTTCAGAGATTCCTTCAGCCGAATGAGTCTCCGCAAGCTTGACATTTGAAGAGCGGGAGAGAGGGGGGATGCACAAAGAAACAAAAAACAAAACAAGAGAACTGCAACATTAATTTATTCCTGAGTGTAGATAGGAGCGTCTCCTGGAAGTCAGTCAGTGTTCCTGATGGTGAGCTAAAAGAAAGGTGAAAAGTATTACGGCTCGGTACGTCATTCCAGTGTCTTAATTTGTTTACAGATGACCTGTTACACAATCAGTGGGACGAACAAGAGAATTGTAAAGGGATATCTTGACGTTTTTAATTTTGTTTTACTTTGACAGGCATTTGTCACATGAGGAATTCTACATGTGTTCCTCAGCGGCCCTTCAGTGTTTGTATTCCTTATTAAAACCAAAGGAAAAAAAATGTTGGTAGCAAGCGAATGAGCTGCAGCCTCGTGGTACTCCATTGGCTTTTAATGAGGAATCTTATCTATTTCAGTTAATTCAAGTGCCATACAGCACCCCCCCCCCCAAAAAAACTGACAAGTGTCTGTGAAAAAGGTACTATTTATAAAGTCAAGGTATCTTTTTAATTGCATATAATTGTGTCAAATCTGTATTCAATTTCATGTGTGCACTTTTTATTACAGTGTAGCGATGCATTTTACAACGCAAATGTTTACTATTTAATCCAAAATGTTGAAAAAAAGAACATGCAAAAATTTTACCATTATTTATCATAATGCTTTATCAGTTTTAGTTTTAAGCTACATCATTTTTAAGTTAATGACTTGTTTTAATTTTCCTTGAATAATTTCATGTAGTTTTTGTTTAAATATTTTACTAAAAATATTTTAATGTCCAATCGTGTCTACTGTTTTGAAATGATGGGGATAAGAGCCGTTAATGGATGTGTGGTGAGATGTCACTGATGCTACTTTGGAGAAAAAAACTCACTTCATTGTTAATGGTCCAAGTGTTAAAGCCGTTTATTCTGTTCCCACAGCAGCAAGGAAGGAGACTAGTGGCAGCAAGGAAGGAGACTAGTGGAAGGGACAAAATTAATGTGAAGGTACAAAAGTTTATTGCTTATGGTACAAATCTGCTAGCATTTATAAAAAATACAGTTAACAGCACAGTTAAGCTGAGATGAGGTACAGTTAAACTACAGGGACACCACAGGTGTTTATTCAACGCTGGCATCACTTTACCTTTAACCAATTGTGTGCACTGTCCAAAAACTAAATTGAGACAGACTTGCATAAAGATCTGATTTATGAAGAATTAACTGAATGAATACTCACATCTTAACGACCAATGTGCCATTAACTGAAAAGATTACCTACATCCTCGGCTTTATCCCTTATGCAATGAATGGATAAACCTAGTTTACCCGCAGAACCTGAAAAAGGAAATGGCACCTTTACAGGAAAACACATTGAAAAAAATTTACAATTTCATTTACCAGACATTTTATTATCCAAAGCGACATACATCTGAGTTAATGCCCCACAAGCAAGGATCTAGTCAGGAGGCGACAACCAAGTTAAGTGCCAAAAAACCAGGTTCAAGTCCGATAGGACATAGGTATCAACAGGCAGTGCACAAAGGCAATGCATAGGGTGCATAGAAGCGATTTTTTTTTTAATACCATCAGGTGTGGAGGTGTTGGTGTTGGTCTTTAGTGTCTTCTTAAAGATGGGGAGGGACTCAGCGGATCGAATGGAGTTTGGTAACTCATCCCACCACCGGGGAACTACAGAAGAGAAGAGTCTGGCTAGTGACTTAGGGCCCCGTTGTTTCGGAAGTGCCAGGCGCCTTTCATTGGCAGAGTGTAGTGAGCGGGACTGAGTGTAGACCTGAATGAGGGAGTTCAGGTAGGTGGGAGGCGTTTTTGTTGCCGTTTCGTAAGCGAGCATTAAGGTTTTGAATTTGATGCGGGCAGCAACTGGGAGCCAGTGGAGGGATATGAACAGCGGGGGGACATTAACCATACAGTTATCAGTAGCCCCACCCCCCACCACACATACACAACACACCCTGAAGAACAAGTGGGGGACAACTGTCTAAGTCATTGTTAGAGAGCCATGTGTATGCAGGTTTTCTTTTTGATCCAACAAATCAGTTAACTGTCAACCAGACAGGAAAACAGTTCAATAAAATCAGCTGGTGTACCGTTGGGTTGAGATGACAACCTGCATACACATGGCTCTCCCCATGGCACATGACTGTCACTGGTCAAGTTCAATTCAAACTGGCGGTAAGACACATGACATGGATAGGGGAGGATTTCCCCTCCTCCTAGCCAGTATACATACATATGGCAACTTGTCTGCTATAGGGGAGTGAAAGGTAAACTCAGGTGAAATTATCCAGTTAACTACCTCAAACTGACGGTACTTGGGACACTTCTGATCAGAATGTTAACATTGTCCCAATGCTAATATTCTGAATAATAGAATGTTAACATGTAATGTTAATATTCTATTATTCAAATTCACACGAGTTACACAGTGCACTGGAAATGCATGTGATGAATCCTCAAGACCTCTTGCTTGGCACCAATCAAATTGTATAAAGGGCCAATAAAGGGACACACCATGTCCCCATTAAATCCAACAAGCAGGCACTAACTAAATTTTAAGTCTTATTTGACAGCATTGCTATGGCACAATTTTCTAGAGTTGTACATTGTATAGACAAAAGATTTCCTTTGCTTCTCAGCAGTTTACATACTCAAACTTGGTATTGTTCATAACGTTGCATCTTAAGAGCTTATCCAGAGCACTCTTTCTGCTCACACCCCAGAACTATTAAGTGTGACAGATACAATCAACAGTACTTAAAATGTGTGTTTTAATATGTCCATAGCTTTGATTTTGGCATGTTATTTCACTATTTTGTGGTCAGCTTGAAAGGATAAATGTATCACTTAGTCCAACATATAAAAGACAGTTCACTCTTCTGCATAGACCATAGAAATTCCATTCTCGATATATGTACAAAGATTAATGTGTTCTTATTTATATAATCACACACGCTTAAAATTGGAGTGGATCAGTGCAAGGTAGTTATTGACAAGAGGTTGGGACAGAAATGGACAGAAGTCAAGCAAAAATGTTTTCTGACAAAAGATTTTTACATGTGGAACTACTTTGTCACCTTCAACAGCTTATTAAGTTCTTCAACCCCAAAAAGGTCATATTCTTTACCCTGCCCTGTGACTGGAGAGGAGTTCAGAGTGTTTTCCTTACTTCTATCTTTTCTAAATCAGGGAATATCGAATTCTATCTACACCCACTACGCCTCCATGTTTGCATATGGAATGGCCATAGGTTGTCATCTCAAATGTTATGAGTGCCAAACTGCATTTCCAAACTGAAAAGGAATCCAAAATGTTCAAGGTGAGATAAACCTCTTTATTAGAAAGAACCTGAAACATATTTCAAAAAGAATTCTGGACAGCGACAGAATACTGAAGCCCATTTAAAAGAAATGGGACAGGCAGCAGAAGGCTGCGTTCTCCCAGTCACAGATCTGGACATCCATAAGTGGCTCCATGGGCATGTTTTGGGTGGGTCCCCAAATCACAAAGAATAGTAGTATTTTTTTGATGGGTGAAGGCAAGACACACAAGAAGTCAAGACTTGACATTTAAGTCCCAGGAAGAAAACAGTCTCTCTGACACAGATGATAATATGGCAGCCAGTATTTGTTATTAACCTTTTTGAAAATGAATAAGTTGAGTTTATTTAGCTTACCCAAACACTTCGCTTGGTATATTTCACAGCCCTTTCCGGGTGTTCAGTGGACAGACAGCCTGATCAGCACACACTACAAATCTCCCAAAGTCAACAGCGTACTCCGTGTCTGGCTTAGTGTCCAGGGCCAGGCATTCTCCTGTAGAAGAGCAGGTAAGGAGTGGATGTGGAGCAGGTCTCAGGGGAGCAGGCTCTCAGAAAATCTTCCTCTTCGAACAAACGCACCTCAGAGTCATCAAACAGCAACCATTTGCCCTCATACCGCAGGAGACTATTCAGCACCTGCTGGTCTGTGGCCTCCGTCCTGCCACAGCCCGTTGATGAAACTTCCTTGTTGCTGACTGAATCTCCAGCCTCAGGCTCCTTTCTCAGCCCAGTTTCTGTTTTTGGCTCCAAGCTACTGGTTGTTCTCCTGTGCCTGGAAGTCTCGGTCACCCCGCTGCTGTTTGGTTTGTCTGCCTGTTTGCTGCTGTTTGAGAGCTCATAACTCGATACACTCCTTTGGCCCCCTAGGAGCCCCACTCCAACCTCAGACAACTTTTTGCCCCCTGCTTTGCTGGCAATGCCACAGGCTGAACTGCAGTTAGCGTCTGCTCTGTTCTGTCCCCTTTCGCCAATGCTGAAAGACACCTCCCCGTCGTCATACCTCAGCACCTCCTCTTTCTGCTGTGTCACCCCACCACCTTCCCTTGTCTCCTCTTGTCCTTTTTTGTCCCATGGCCAGAGCCTTACATCTTTCAGATCCGACATGCGAATGTAGGTGGTGTAATGACCACTACTGATGGTGACACCGCTGTGCATGACCACGGCAAAAAGCTGGTAGTTTCTCCCCTCACTAGACGAAGGCCGTGTGCACCACTCCTCTAGGGAGAGAGTTAGGGGGGTCTGTAAGGGAGTGTTCACCTTTGACAGGCCAGCATATGGGTCCAGTCTGGGAAACGAAGAGAATAACGCATTGTTATTTATAAAACAGGTTAATAATGTTCACATTTTTAGGATTTTGTTTTTAAAACCCGCTTAAGCAATTGTTACACCCCGCTCCATCACCTTTTAGTAGTCTATCATTGGTGGTTCAAAATTGCTACTACCACAGCTAGATGGTGGAGAGATTCATGAACGATTCCCGAGCAAGAGTGCTGACACTTAAAAAAAATCCAATCACCAAGCATTTATGAACCAACTGAATCAAAATGGGTCAGGGGTTAAGTTTAGATAGTGGTTAAGTTTAGGGTTAAGGTGAGATAGTTATGTTTATGGTTAAGATTAGGTTGTCATGTTGAACATGTAATTTGTCAAGTGAGAAAAAAAATAATGATACCACTCGCACACATGAATTATTCATGATCCTTCTTCACCAGCCTGGAAAAAGAAATGGCTGCTGGTTGATCTTGCTAGAAGTTGCGAATGTGCAACCACTTATGTCCAAGTGGGGAGTGCTCCATGACCATGGAGCTTTTCTTTCAAAAGCCCAGGAAAATTACATGCTCCAAGGCAGAATGGAGCCTATGTCACAGTGGCTTCTTAGTGTTATGTGTAGTTGTAGTGTTATGAGAGAGTATTTCTTAGTGTTATGAGAGTCATTAACCTTGACATTTACCCTGATCACAACTACAAATATGCAGCTACCTGGGCCTCCAGAGCTCACTTGGTGTCAGCAGACATACCAAAAACCTCCGGGCAAATTCACACGCACATCACACAATGAACATAATAAATGTATCTTGAACAATTCTAAGGTAGTTTTAAGTAATTCCATTGGCGGTGTGCACAAATATGAATCCTGGCAGCACGCACACACAACAGCACTGCTGTTGAAGAAAAATTCTAAGTTAAACTAGAGCTGGGCGATAAATCGATTTTATCAATTTATTGGAATGTATGGTTTACGACAACCTTTAAAAATTAAAATCGATTTTCCCAACTTGGGTAATTATGGTATTGAACCACCTCCCATTCCCAGCTTCCGAAGGCCCCCCCCAAGAGTTCTCTTCGCTTCAGACAGGTCAAGATGACAGCATGCGCTAAGAAAAGTGAGGATTTCGTTCCCAATAAAGGTACCGTCTCCTCAACTGTAAGGAAGTGGTTCGGTTTTGCAGCATCCAACCTTGAGCAAACCACTGTCCACTGTAAAGTTTGTCTAAAGTCTGTGGTAACTAAAGGCAGCAGCACGACTAATTTATTCCAGCATCTCAAACAGAGGCATGCAGCTGAGTGGGGGAAGTGTGGTTCTGCCAGTTGTACAAGACAGCGGCAGCCCTAAAACACCCACTAAAAAGCAGGTAACATTAGCAGAATCATTTTCCTATAGTATCCCATATCAAAAATGAATTAAAATCACAAATCTCGTGTGGAAAAATCTTGAGATTTTATTTTTAGGCCATAACGCACAGCCCTAGGTTTAACAGTGCCTGGACATTTGACTAGTCCAAACACTTCATACGTTCAAGGTTTGAGACTTGGCATATATTTAGTCAAGGGCTTCATGAGAAAGTAGCGAGAAACCAGTCATCAAAAGTTGGGTTCATTAACCACCAGCTATTGACAGGAAGAAAAAAAAGAAAAAGAAAAAAAAAGCTGACTACTCACTCCAAACCGTTGGCAGAGAAGCACTTGAGGTGAATGGTGATGACTTCAGGAGTTTTGTCAAACAGAAGACTCCTCTCAGCCTCTGTGTAATGGTGGCACGTCTCACAGAAGTACTTATCTTCCCCAACAATGCGCTCCACTGAAGCAAACTGGGAGATGGCCCATTTAAGAGTCTTCAACTCTGATTTCGGATCTGGTGAGACTGGGGAGAGGGAGGATATTTTCAATCTATTGACACCTAAAAGTTTGCAGGTCTGACTTGGACTCCCGAGAGACAAGGAGGCAGGAAGAAGTGGTAGTATGCTTTTTATGAGATCTGTTTCATTCTGTTTTCTATATATGCCCCTTGGCCAGGTCATTCAAAATCCTGATGTTTTAACATTTCTATGCTGACGACACTCAGTAATACATGCCACGAAAACCCACAGATCCTAGCGGCCTAGCAAATCTCATAACTTGCCTCTCTGACATTAAATCCTGGATGTCTGAAATTTTCTTAAATTTAATTATAAGTCTTGAGGTCATTCTGTTTGGTCCCCCAAATTCCTTTTGGCACTAAAACTTAGTGGTCTGTCAGATACTTTTTTTTGGGAGGGGGGGGGATTTTTCCCCAATTGTACTTGGCCAATTACCCCACTCTTCCGAACCATCCCGGTCGCTGCTCCACTCCCTCTGCCGATCCAAGGAAGGCTGCAGACTACCACATGCCTCTTCCGATACATATGGAGTTGCCAGCTGCTTCTTTTCACCTGCCAGTGAGGTGTTTCACCAGGGGGATGTAGCATTTGGGAGGATCACGCTATTCCCCCTCCCCACTCCCACCCAAACAGGCACCCCGACTGACCAGAGGAGGCGCTAGTGCAGCGACCAGGACACATACCCACATCTGGCTTCCCACCCGCAGACACGGCCAATTGTGTCTGTAGGGACACCTGACCAAGCCGGAGACAACATGGGAATTTGAACCGGGACCCTACGCTACCCGGACACCTGTCAGGTAGTCTTAAGCAGGCTGCTACGAATCTTGGGGTAATATTCGATGCTAACCTCGGTTTTGATAATCAAATCAAGCAGTTCAGTCATGCTTTCTCCAGCTCAAGGTAATCTCTATTCTCGGCTTGATTATTGTTATGCACTTTACTCGGTTATCAGCAAGGGCTCCCTCCACCGTCTGCAGTTGGTACAAAATGCTGCTGCTCGGCTCATTACCGGGATAAAAAGGCATGACCATATCACTCCCTGCTTGCCTCCCTACACTGGCTCCCCGTTATATTTCGAATTGATTTTAAAATTTTATTGCTCACCTTTAGGCCTTAAACGGTCTTCCTCCTACATACATTTCTGATTTATTGACCTGGTATACGCTCTCTCGACCATTATGATCCACAGATGGAGCCCTGCTGGTTATTCCCAGGTTTCGGTTTGTCCCAAAGGGAGCTCGGGCTTTTTCTGTTAAGAGCCCCCGCACGATGCAATTCTCTTCCTATTAAACTAAGACAAATCAAGTCTCTAGCTTCTTTTAAATCTCGTCTTAAAACTTTTTTTTATGAAAGCTTTTACTTATGTTTGATATTTGTTTCTATTTATTTCTATTGTTTTTATTTTTACTCTTATTTTTGTAACTGATTAACAAATTGTTCTTCCCTTTTGCTCTCATTATATGGTTTTGTCAGTGCTTTTTATTTTATTTTCTTTCAATTTTTTTTTGTATGTGTCATATTTAACAATTTTATCCTGTTCTGTGAAGCACATTATAACTTTAAGAAAATTGCAATCAATATGAAGTTTATTATTATTCATTCATATACCACAAGTCAAAGAATCAATAAGCTGTTTTTAATCAGACTTTTCAGGATTTGCCAATTTTGAGGGTGACTGGAAGGGGAGGATCAAATGCTACTGGGCTGGTTTGTGAATATGACAATGAAGAACCAAAGACTAACTGACAAAATCTATCAGTTAAGTAAAATCTACCACAATTACAACAGTTTACTGCAGTGCATGTACAGGAATTAAAGTGAATATTTCTTTGTGTCTGTGCTTTTTATTGCCACTGTTAATTTTCAGCCTTTCTGTGCAGTAGTGGCAGCTATACTGTTTTTCCTCCTCACCCTCAGAGAGGTTATCTGGGCTGCTGGGTTGGTCCTCCTGGACTGGGACACTGATGTCTTGAAAGTCCTCCCTCCTCTCTGTGTAGCTCTCACACTCTAGACAGCGTGTCCTCAGAACCAGACATCCCTGAAACAACCGCTCCATCAGGTCCAGACCCTCTGACCAATATAGGAAAGGAAAGAGACATGATTTAATGCAATGGTTTTAGCTCTGGCCTATGGCTGTGTGTGCTGCAGTGTCACTATCTTATATGTGATAAAACAAAAAGAAAAGAAAAGTCTGGTTTAAATCATTTCTTCAATGTCATACTTTTACTCATGACAAGACAAAAACATTTTTTTTCTAGCTTTCTTAAATGTATGGATTTATAAAACACATCAAATTACATTTAATAATAAATAAAAGAATCTGTGTGGCCATCAGAGCAAAATGCAAAAGCAAAGCAAGCCAGTTTATCATATAAAAGGCAATGGTATACAAGAAACCCTGAGGTACTATAAACAACTTTACCTTGAAAAAAAGGACTAATCTGTTGTTTCATAACCCACATTTTTACGCAACACTTTTCCTTATTTACTCATATGCAATATTTATTAATAGAGTAAGTATCTATCAATTGGCTTCACAAGGCTCAACAGGCATTCATTTGTGTTAGTCAGTGGGTGGGGGCCAAACTACTACATTGCAGGTGATTGGATCAGCCTTTAATCAGTCAGAACCGCTAACACCATGACACAGAACCGAAACACCACATTTCCAAACACACGAGTCCGCTAGCGGGTCAATCGATGTGACTAGTTATTATGTCTGCACACAATTCTTACCGTCTTTGTAAATGTCTAATTCTATAGTGGAAGACGCTAACCTCTCCCAGCACTGCCATTGTTGCCATTTTCAAAATGTGGCGCTGCTCGCCGTTATCATCGTAACCATTCCCTATGGTTTGCTGTTAAGTCTGGCTTCCAGCTGCTGCACACAATCGATTCTTTTTGGATCCTTTCAAGACTAATAACTCGTAGCAAACTGAGCTGAGCTCGCAAGGTTTAGGCTGGCTTCATGAGGCTATCTACCAGTGTACCATTTATTTACCCATCTATCTATCCCCCTTAAAATGTTGTTTGTTGGTTTTTACAGTAGCTGCCTCGTACCTTGACTCTTCGCTGCCCATTGATTCTTGTCGTCAACCACGTTCTGTGCGGCAGGCTCTTGGATGTTTTTCCCATTCTGAGTTTGATTCTTGTTCAGTTCATTCTCCGTGTCTAGTTTGCCCTGGTTTTTAGTTCCACTGGTAGAGCTGATCTTCCCCATGCTGTGGAACTTAGAGAAGATACTGGGCTGCTTCACAGAAGGCTTCAGCCAGCTAAGCCTGGCCCTTTTCTTCTTCTTGTCCTCCACATCCACCTTAAGTTCCTTCTCACCTTTCCCCTCCCCCCCACCCCCTCCTTCTTTCTTGCCATTCTGTCTCATTGTTCCATCTTCCTCTTCATCCTGCGTGCTGTCTGTGGTGATGTCACTCGAGGACTTCCTCTTGGAGCGTGTGAATGGTTTATTTTCATTACCACTGTCCCCACCAACATCATATTTCTTGGACTTGACAGATTTTGGCTTCTTTTTGGGATTTCCTGCCTCAGTGTCACTCTTTCGCTTGCCGCTGACTTGGCAGTCTTCCTCAGTGGGAGTTTTGGTTTCAGTTGAAGAACCAATGGGATCCACATTGCTGACATTCTCCGATTTGACTTCGGGTATATTCCTCTCTTCTTGCTGCTCCTTCCTGATGGTGATGCAGGCATCTTGGATATATCCCAGGATGCACTGCAGCACCTCCTGGGCATCATGCTGGAGGTAGCCTTCATACATGGGGTTCAGCTGCCTGCAACCAAAACAAAGTTACTATCCATCCATCCATTATCCAAACCACTTATCCTGCTCTCAGGGTTGCAGGGATGCTGGAGCCTATCCCAGCAGTACAAAGTTACTATACAACATAAAATTTACACAAGTCTGTGGCTGGGTAAAAAATAAACAACAATGTACTATATGGTATTTAAACCATGCGAAAGTGTGCTATCCTTGTATCTCTGAAAACAAACTTCAAATACTGGCAATCTTAGGATGGTATTACATTAAGTAAGGTAGTATTTGTGTTCCAGGAAATCTTGGTGGTCACACATTTCAACACATCAACTAAAATGGCAATAGACCAGTTTAGTACTTGTATATATAACTTACACCAATTGCAAGCGGTAAATCCAAAATGTATTAGCTGGCAAGTCTTCAACACTAGAACGACCGGGATTTGACCCCTACCTAAAACGACCATGGGCAGTCAAAATGACAACCAGTTTTTAAACTCTATATTCTGTCAAGATAAATACCCAATTGAGATATTAATGCATTACATAAGTTAGTATGTCTATTAAGAAACTAACTGACGCCAAAATTAACATTTTAACAACTATTAATAATATTTTTCATATGGCCACTGTCCAACGCCTGTACTGCAACACATTGGTGGTAGTCATGGTGCGCCTGAAACGGCATCTGTAACCAGACATGTTGGCAATAATCAAAAATCAAGTTTAGACTATTTTTCTACACTGGAGAATGCTAGTTTTTTTTCTAGGACAGAGCAATGAACTTCGTGAAGGAAATGATGCGACCAAAAACACGTCATAAATAGTGACATGACACACACGATCACACGCAAATTATAAGCAGTCATGATGATCGCTCATGGTGTTTTAGGTAGATCTTCTAACTTTTTTTGTTCAATTGATCTAAAACTAATTTTAAATGCAAATATATGCAATTTTAGGGGAATTCAGGGAGCGGCAGGTCTGTATTTTTTTATTTTTTTTTACACAAAATTATTAAACTTTGAAAATCCAAAATGGTCATAATGACCGTCTTGGTCATTCTAGTGTTAAGGACCACCAGCAGAAGCCATTACCTGAGTGTGTGCAGTATTTTGCGAGGTGGTGTGGCCAGTTCTCCTTCGCTGTATTTGTCAGGGTTGAGCAGGAAGCTCGACTGGAGCTGCTCCACCGATGTTATCAGGCTGTTGAAGCTCCCAAGCAGCTCCATGTGAGCTGGTAAGGCCTCCTCTGTGCTTTCTGCTTGCTGAAAATATAATAGAGAAAATATTGACCTCTCAAGCTTTGCATATTTAAGAAGCTGTAAATGTTGCTATTAGCAGTTAATAGTCAATATTAACAATATCATATTAATGCACAATGGGACTGACCCAAAACACGCATATAAAACCTATTATCAAAAAAGAGCAACCTTTAAAACTTGCATTCCCCAGTCTCGCTATATAGACCCATTTTCACAACTATATACCCTTTAAAATGATAAAAATATATTAACTGATAATAATTGATGTAATGTTTTTCCTGCAATAATTTCTAGTCAATTTGTGATGTGACATAAGAGAAACTAAGTGGAAATAGATGAGTGATAATGCATGTGATAAGAATACATCAGACCTCCACATCACTTTTAGCAGTTTCTTCCTTTGGCTTGTCTTTTGTTTTGGACAGGCTGTACAGTTTCTTGAGGCCATCTCTGAGCCCTGGACAGTAGTACAACACCTGCAGTGACAAGAAAATGAGATGATGTCAAAGACTTTTACACACTTTTTCCTCCTCTGTTCCTGGCCTCATCTAACCAACATGATTTCGATGAAAAATTTCACCTTTACAAGGCAGCTGCAATTGTACAAGGTAATCTCAACGATGTTGTTTAGCCAACAGTATAATGGCCAGCACACAAATGAAATGCTCTTATGAATATTCTTTGTATTGCTATGTTTGAATAGCAGTATTTCAACTAAAAAAGCAAGCACTTCCAATATAAGAGTACGTGAAATGAAAACCTTTCCACACATAGCCACTTTGTCCAAAACAACCTGTGGTCCCTAGGGAATTAAGTCTGCACAAGCTGTTCTTTTACCTAAGTCAGTTTAATTTTTTACATTTTATTTTTCAGGGTTAGGGTTAAGGGATGGATGTCTTTGATGCCCCTACACAATGCCAGTAAAGTGGGAGGTTGATTGTAATGCGTTTCATCCCAGAAGAAAGCAAAAGCATAGACTTTCTCCTTCAAAGCGGACAGCCACGTGATGGCAGTGTTTATTTTTAATCACAAGGGCAATTAATTTTACCCCCCTAGAGATAAATCAACATGTTTTCAATGTAAAAATATTACGAACGATTTACTACTTTTATGACTTTTATTTTCAATTGAAGTTTAAGACTGTTAATTTGAATAGGGATGCATTCTCATTCAAGTTCTAATGTCAGTAAATACTGACCTGTAAAATACTGTTTAGATAGCAGGTGTTGCCCAAGTTGTTGAGTCCCACAAATGGCATCAAGTTCTCTCTCTTCTCACATGTCAGGAGAGGGCCAGGGGAGGCTGGGCAGGGAGTAGGGCCGGGCACAACTTGATCACTTTTGTTGCAAAATGGGAAATAAAAAAACACAGCATGAGTCGAAAACAAGCAAAGTGATTAGCCACAAGTTACTTTATTGATACAGGTAATGTTCATATTGCAGCTACGCCTGAGTTATTTACAATTATGACATATGTAAGACCATTTTTATACATATTTGTGTAAAAACATAAAAAAATGCTATATAACTTACAATAAACCACATGGTTTTTTTTCGGGGGGGGGTCAGAATGAGTAGGAGTGTGGGGGGGGGGCTGAGTTAGAGGAAAATTGCAATTCTAAGCTGTCTGAATCTCAGTTACCAATTAAGTTACCACTGAAGAGGCTTGATGTGGGGATTTGTAAATCTCTGAATGTCTGAATTTGAACCAAAGAGGCCATCTATGTGAAGAGAACTTGGGGGGGGGGGGCGTTACGAGCAGGTTTGGATGCTAGAGGGCTAGATGATTATTGCAGTTTTCATACTATACCGTAGGTAAGAGGGGATGGAGCCTTAAAAACCATGTCACTAAGTTAATAACATCGTGACATATGAAAAAATCTCAATATGTATTGAACCAGCATCATAATCAGGAGGTATATCTACCAGCCTTAACACTCACCTTGCCATGGGATCTTCAGGTTCTGTTTTACATTCGTCATCTGCCGGAGGCTCAGAAAAGTCCAGCACTCGTTTGGCTTCTTTCTTCTGGAAAAACCTGAGAGACAGTCTACTTTTCTTGACGGGGCTCCCGGGGGCCGTCCCAACGTTTGCACCCTGTAGACCTGGCATCCCTCACGATTTGAGTGGCAACAGCGCACCTCACTGGCAACACAGTAAGAGGTAACTAGAGCGGCAATAGTGAGGGAGGGCGTGAGTGAGCGTGTGCGTGCGTGCGTGTGTGTGTAGTTGGGGGGGGGGAGCACGGCACTATCGCTGAGGCGCCCAAACACAAAATCCAAGTAAATGTGTTAAGTGTGCCAGTATCTGTTTAGAGGCGTTAACAACTAACCGACTAGTTTGACCACGCTCATTACGTTTGGCGTGAAAACATTACGTAACTCGAAAGGTAACGTTACTACCCAACAGCTGGCGCCTTTCTTCATTTGCATCCACCCGTCATCTGGATTGGGTATTTTAAACAAGTTGCGTAACCTCACGAACGCTAAATGGCTGCTAACGTCAACAAACTGTCAAACTATAACCCGCGTTAGAACAATTACACACAAATCCGTGAGAAAAACTGGGTCAACACGGCGCGGTACGCTGAAGCGGCAGGCGAAACTAGACAACATGCCGCGTCTAACGCTTCCTCCAGAGAAACCCGTATATGAACTACCGTGCGTCCTCGGCACCTTCGGTGGCTTACCTTACTGCTTCATTTCAGCTACTTTGAGGGTATTCTCTTTCATTTTGTTCTCCCAAAACGTGAACCCGTCGAAATAGTATTTCACAATTCGGACGGCGCAGGCAGAAGTTGGCGCTTTTTCCTACCGCAAGACCCGACGCTACACTGCCGGTGTCGTTTTAAAACAGTTGACAAATATACTAAAATAACGACGGTATTTATTACCATATATACTTTCAAACTTTATTTGTCATTTTTTACGTGTACTCGTAATTTTTTAAAGCACGCGAATTGGAGAGAAAAAAACCGCATATAGGAAATGTTAGGCTTTTCGTGAGACACCAATTTATCGCAGGACCCTCTATCCATTTCCGGCCACCATTTTTGTAAGGTAAATTGTTTCCTAGCGTGTATGTACCCTGAATAAAAATGTTTTTCGATACGAGGATGTTTACAAACGAATTGGTAAACACGAAGGCTTTGTGTTTTTTGTTCAATTGTTTCAAGAGTTTGGTATTAACAACGCATATTAAAAAAATGATATTTCAATATGTAGGGATGGAGCATTACATGTAATTTTATATTGCAACCGGTAGGGGGAAACATTAGACATGGAAATAGGTGCAGTCCAGCTGTGCAAGACCAGCATCATTCCCACTCTTGGAGCATCTCGTCATTTCGCAGTCAGCGAGGCTTCCACGAATTTAGTGGTAAGACACATTTATATTTTGTTATTTTCCATTAGAGTTGATAAACAAAACAATCATTCTAGAAGGTTTAACCTACGCGATCATGTTCAGCACTGTTTAATTGATAGCAGTTACATTGTGGTGATATTAATAATTAATAGGCTACAGTGTGTTGATGTGCGTCTAACGATATGGAAAGATCACAACATCTGGAGCCAGTGCGAAATTATTTGACAGGTGTGTTGTTTTTCTTCTGAAATGGTTTGCATCCAGCCGTATACCCACATGCTTTTCCGTACGTCGATGCAGGACAGACCGCAAGTACTGCAGAGTGGCTGCCTGGTCAGCAGCCAGTTGTGTCGATGGACCCGGGCTCTGCATGGGCTTCGAGAATCTGCTCTGACTTAAAACCAAGAGATGCTATCTGAACAGTAGCTGAGTGTACGGTCGATTGCTATCTAAACCGCGTTTTCTGCGGGCTTGGTAGTTTTAGCCTACCTTTTCAACAACCCAATTACCTCTGACGTATTGGTCTGTAGAGGTGTACCGTATCGCCACACCTCCCATTACTGTGTAGATCACAACAGTTACCCCAAGCGAGTATGTTGTACTTTAGTAAGTGAGAATGCTTGAAGCTACTGCCTTAAGTCTTGATTAGACCATTTTATAATAACCCCCTCGAGCATCCACCTTTTTGAAAATGTTTAATGGTTGCCTTAATGACCACAGCTGTAATTATAGATGCAATTTCCCGCAGCTTTTATGTCCAGGTTTAACACGAGGGGCTGTCTGGGAGGTGTCGTGTTTGCTTGTTCACATCCCGTTTACAATCAAACCATGGGGGTGCATTATAAAGAGGGATGGGCATCTTTCTTAATCCCCCTCATCTATTCCTGGTCACAAAAAAACATTTAATCGTTGTATGGAGTGCATATTGTCTATGCTGTTATTCGGTTTCCTGCTGAACCAGTGTAAGCAGAACGGAGCCTGTGATGATACTTAAATGACCACAAGGCTACGTATTTGACTGGCTATTGCATTATCGTCATTATCAAATAACTTGCTGTATTCCACTGCCCTTGATTACTATGATTTTTAAGATGAACATATGGGAAAACTATTTTTACCAATTATGTTGCACATTTTTAAGAAATTGCCCCAGCTGTGAATGCATAACAGGAATGGGAAATGAATGACTAGAAGGATAGTACTGGCATTCACCAAAATCCAGCTTTTGTACCAGGAGGCATTCACGTCTCAAGACTGGAGCAGTGGAGGTGGGTGGTAAGGAAGCAGCTGAAAGCTCTGACAAGCCCCCCCCCCAACCCCCCAATCCCCTAACACACACTATAATACACAACCTGCCCTCCCAAGAGGGGAATATTGAAGGGAAAATGAAGTCATGCTGAGCGATAGGCTATGCTGCACATCTAGAATGAGAGGCATGTCCTGGACCATACTTACCTACCGTCCCACTGCCAGCTTTCACGCGCGCGCACACACACACACACACACACACACACACACACACACACACACACACACACACAGCTGTCAGAGTGTGTAGAATAGAAGGATCTTTTATGAGATCCTTCATGAGCATGGGTGCTCACATGAATATGCATACATACATATGTGCCTTTATCAAGTCAGGGCCGACCTCCCTTCTCTCTCTCTCTCTCTCTCTCTCTCTCTCTCTCTCTCTCTCTCTCTCTCTCTCTCTCTCTCTCTCTCTCTCTCTCTCTCTCTCTCTCTCTCTCTCTCTCTCTCCTTTCTTACTCTCTTACTGTGTATGTGTGCATGCACTTTCATCAACGCATTTCAGCCCTGTTTGGTTCATGCCGAGGGTGTAGGTGTGTCTAGTCAGGCAGCCTAGCTCACAGGCTGACAGGCAGACAGGCAGGGCTAGGGCCAGCCCCCTCAGCACCGGGTTGATGTTATGAGGCACTAACTCTCTCATTCCACGCAGTCGGCTCTCCGCTCTTCTTATACTCCTGCTTTAAGCCAGTCTGTCTGCACACCCTTCTGGTACTGTACTCCCCATTCAGTCAGTATTATCCATCAGCGTCTAGGGTGCAGAGAAACACATAAGCTACGCAGGGGAGACAGTTACCAGTCTGGACGTAAGAGGTGGCTTTTGGTGGCTAGAGATAAGGTAAGCCCCAAAGAAGGACCAGAAAGAAGGGATCCTTTTGCCAGTGTGTTGCTGGAGCTGGAAGTTTCCTCCCCACCACCATCTTGCCTAAGATATCAGTTGCAGAGGTAAGGGAAAGATAGATGAGAGCTACATCTGCATTTGGATTTTACATTAGTCTCCATTTCTTCTGTCTCGTTCCTTTTTCCTGTCCCTGCAGTTTCCCCCCCTTCTCTGTTGTCAGTTCCTCTGTTACTTCTTTCATTTTTTTTCTCTTTTCCCTCTCTCAATTTTCCCCTGATCTCTGCTATTGCTTGTTTTTCCTCCTTGTATCCACCATCAGTCGTCAATGTCCTCTCATTTGGCCATCCGTCTCCTGTCTTTTTCTTTCCCTCCTTTTTGTCACTTTTCCATAGCCAGACCTTCTATTTCAGGTTGTCTCTCTCTCTCTCTCTCTCTCTCCTCTCTCTCTCTCTCTCTCTCTCTCTCTCTCTCTCTCTCTCTCTCTCTCTCTCTCTCCTCTCTCTCTCTCTCTCTCTCTCTCTCTCTCTCCCTCTCTGTTTCCCCCCAACGTGTGTGCTGAAAAGTTTTTTATGCTCTGTGCTTTACGACTTTAGTCAATTCAATTCAATTCAGATCAATTCAGTGATGCTTTGTTGCCATACTGCATTAGTTACAATGTTGCCAAAGCAGGTCAACAGAGTACTGAACAAAAAACATAAATAAAAAAAATAAAAACAAAAACGGAATACATAGATCTGGCAGAAACACAGAACAGCACCTTAACAGCAACTGAGAGTGTTTTGGTCACTCACTGACCCTTAGGCTATGGCATTCTGACACAAGGTGTGACCTTTGGCCCTCTCCTGAAATAAGTGGCCATTGTTCTTTCTCACCCAGGAGTAGAAAACTTGGAATCTCATTTTCAAATTTCTCCTGGTATGTTTTTTTCCCGTGTTCTGGAATTTCTCACAATTTAGCAGGAAGTGCATCTCTGTCTCGACCTCACCTGCCGTACAGTGACCACATAGTCTTTGTTCTTTTGGTAGCCAAGATGTTTTGCATGTCTGCCCTTTTCCATGGCTGGAGTGTGGTCAGTGAGCCTGTACTTGGTAAGGATGTGTCTCTGCTTACTGTCTCTGATGGTGGAGAGATAGTCAGCCAGTTTGTGATCTCTTTTTAGGACCCGATAACGTTCTAATTTGTGTTGTAATTTGGTTTTCATGTCCCGGTGTCAAATATGAGTTTTTGCATTGAGTCTCTTGAGTGAATGTTTTGATAGGATGCCATGAGCCATGTGTGCAAGCACACTCAAACACCCACACCCTTTCTCTTTCCTTCTGCCCGTCTCTTTTTCTCTGTCACTCAGTCACACACACACACACACACACATCATCATCATCATCATCCATAGCCATACACACACATTGTTTAAGAAATTCACTTACTCGTTTGCTCTTAAACACAGTCGACCCTCTCTGTCTAGCGCTTGGCTGGATTCATGTCCTTCAGCCGGAGTGCAACATGGGCATCGAGAAAGGCACAATATGTATTCATAGCAGTTAATTAGACAAAATAGATGGAGAGAAAGAGTCAAAGCAGAAGTGAGGCAAAGCTAAGTAGTTAGGAGATGGACAGTGGCACGTGAATGAGAGAGAGGGAGAGAGATCATTTTCATGCCAATAAAGCCCGTTTAATTGAATTGAGTTTGATTGAACTGTGAGAGTGGGGGGGAGAGAGAGAGAGAGAGAGAGAGAGAGAGAGAGAGAGAGAGAGAGAGAGAGAGAGAGAGAGAGAGGGATTGAAGTGAGGAGCACTGTGCCATGTGTTATTTCTTGTGGACCCATGCGTGCTCTCCATTCGCTTGGTTGCTCCTTCACGGTCTGTATGTATTCACAGTATATCTCTGTGCTCTTACTTTTTCTCTCCTTTCTCCTGGACTCACTCTCTCTTCCTCGCTCATGCTTTCTGTCTCTCTCCCTCTCTCTCTCCCTCTCTCTCTCTCACTCGCTCGCTCGCTCTCTGTCTCAAGCTACCTCTGCTCTTTTATGGTCTGTGTATTCACAGTACAACTTGGTCACTTCTCTGCTAGCTTGCCAGAAAGCATTGCCCATGGTTGGTTGGCTAACCACAGCTATACCACATTAAAAGGGAAAGGCCCTTACATGAGACATGCTAGTGTGTGTGTGTGTGTGTGTGCGTGTGTGTGTTGTGTGTGTGTGTGTGTTTATCTATGAGTGGTCTGTAATGCACTTTTGATGACAGGAAGAACTCTTCAGCCATTCTCAGGTCAAAAAAATTGCCCCCCCCCCCCACACACACACACATATACAAGTAAAATGAATCCAGAGACACAGCTCAACCACATCAGACTGACTGCAGCGCTCGGGTGGTGTGTGTGTGCGCGTGTGTGTGCGTTTTGTGACAGTGCATCTTTATGATCTGAATGCATATGCAAAGATGACAGCTTTGCTTTCTACTGGCCAAATACACCCCCCCCCCCATTAGGTTGCGCTGTAGCTGACGCGTGGGGCAGCTGATGGAATAACAGTGTTAAAGATAATTTGCATATTGTGAAAGTGCCAGCGTGTCTGAAAAACTCCCAACACATCAGAATAATCTGATTCCTTTGCCATTTCGTGAGCTCAGGAAAAACAGCTGACAGTACAACAATGATCACAGCATAGGACCGTGTATATAAAATGCAGGGGTTTGCTGGGGGTGTGTGAAAAGGGGGATTCACAGGAAAAAGCTGAAATGGAGATGGTGCTCTTTAAAGTGGTGTTATTAACAATTAATAATGATAATAACAACAATAACAACAACAATAATAATAATAATAATCATTACATTTATGTAGCACTTATAAGGATTTGGGGCGTCCGGGTAGCGTAGCGGTCTATTCCGTTGCCTACCAACATGGGGATCGTCGGTTCGAATCCCCGTGTTACCTCCGGCTTGGACACAGTTGGCCGTGTCTGCGGGTGGGAAGTCCTGGTCGCCGCACTAGCGCCTCCTCCAGTCGATCGGGGCGCCTGTTCGGGGGGGGGGTAGCATGATCCTCCCACTCGTTACGTCCCCCTGGTGAACCTCCTCGCCGTCGGGTGAAAAGAAGCAGCTGGCGACTCCACTTGTATCGGAGGAGGCGTGCGGTGGTCTTCGGCCCTCCCCGGATCGGCAGAGGGGGTGGAGCAGCGACCGGGACGGCTCGGAAGAGGGGGGCAATCAGCCAAGCCAAGTACAATTGGGGAGAAAAAGAGGGGGGGGGCACAAGAAAAAAGACGCCTCACCAACCAAAACTGGAGGTATTGAAGCATTAGAGTGTGTGTGCGTGTGCGTGTGTGTGTGTGATAATGCTTGCTCTCGGATGTGTGTCTAACTGGGTGTAATCTTTGAAGGTTGTGAAGGTGTCCCAGTTTTCACGGAACCAAAATAATTCCCCAAGATCACATAAAATGGAGCGGCGGGCTAGATGAGGTGCTGTGCGCTGCGCGTTTCTTCGCGTGCTCCCGTTCACGCGTGCCAGTTGGTGAGCTTTGCCGTTGTGCGTTCGTGAGTCACGCGGGGCGTTTGAAGGGGCAACCCTTGGTTGGGTTCTGCGTTGTTTTGTCTCCCCGGTGTGGAAGACGGAAAGCTGATCTTCTCCCGTTTAACAAGGGGCCGAGCCTGAGCTAAGGCGCTTTGGGGGTTTTTCAGCTCCGCTGTGGGCGGGAGCAGGACCGCCTAGACTCTGCCATCTTTGTCAGTCAAAGATGCAAAAAGCCTCTTGCAGGGAAATACAAGAGAGCCGTGAGTCAAGTGTGCGAGAGCACGCCGACTCACACCGAGAAAACCAGACACACACACACAAACACATATCTGGTACCCATGCATATGCAGGCTCGCCTTCATTTTCTTGCACACACGCACGCCAGCAGAATGAGTGCCGAGGGATAACACTACTAATCTTATTCTCTGTTGACACGCTACTCCTCAGTTGTGTTGTGCTTTCACAGCTCTCTCGCAGCATGTTGTCACTCAGCACCCTAAAGCTGAAGCCATATCCCTTCCCATCCGTGTCACTGCAGGGTCAGGCCCACGCTGGGCGGGCCGCTGCAGGGTCAGGCC
This sequence comes from Lampris incognitus, assembly GCF_029633865.1. Taxonomy (NCBI): domain Eukaryota; kingdom Metazoa; phylum Chordata; class Actinopteri; order Lampriformes; family Lampridae; genus Lampris; species Lampris incognitus. The sequence continues at coordinate 66,535,879 of NC_079213.1, read as the reverse complement.
CACGCTGGGCGGGCCGGAGGTGCATACTTCTAAACCTCATGGCAGACTCGTTTGTCTTGCACTCTTATATTTGACCCTCAGTAAGTCCGTTTTTATTTGTATAGCCCAATATCATTAATTACAAATCCGCCTCAGGGGGCTTTACGGTAATACAACATCCTGTCCTTAGACCCTCGCATCGGATAAGGAACAACTCCTTAAAAAAAAAAAATAAGGAAAAAAACAGGAAGAAACCTCAGGGAGAGCAACGGAGGAGGGATCTCTCTCTCAAGATGGACAACGTGCAATGGATGTTGTGTTTACACAATTTACACAATACAACACTGAAAGAGGATAACACAATTATAACAGATTTGTAAGATATATGAAGGATATGATGAGGAGGATGCCAAGCAGTGCCCAGATGCCCCCGGAACAGCCCAGGACCTGAGCCACGTGACCACCACCACCATGTAGACCTGACAGGAGGACAGACTACACATGCACACTGGGGAGACACATCACACCATTCACATACTCGGGAGAAGAGACAAGAAAAAACACGAGTCCCACATCGGAGCGAGAGAGAAGGATACAACACTGACACAGGATAACAAGATTATATGGATTTATAAGATATTTAAAGAGTATGTACATCAGCACCAGGAATCACAGCTTTCTACAGACTGCACAACTTTAAAAAGTCAATAAGTTGGGCATCTGGGTAGTGTAGCAGTCTATTCCGTTTCCTGCCAACATGAGAATCGCCGGTTTGAAGCCCCCTGCTACCTAAAGCTTGGTCGGGCATCCCTACAGACACAATTGGCTGTGTCTGTGGGTGGGAAGCCAGATGTGGGTACGTGTCCTGGTTGCTGCACCAGCGCCTCCTCTGGTCGGTCAGGGCGCCTGTTTGGGGACTGGGGGGAATGGCGTGATCCTCCCACACGCTACATCCTCCTGGTGAAACACCTCACTGTCAGGTGAAAAGAAGCGGCTGGCGACTCCACATGTATCCGAGGAGGCATGTGGTAGTCTGCAGCCCTCCCCAGATCAGCAGAAGGGGTACAGCAGTGACCGGGACGGCTCAGAAGAGTGGGGTAATTGGCCGGATACAACTGGGGAGAAAAAGGGAGAAAACCCCCCCCTAAACAAAAGAAAGAACAAAAGAAAGAAAAATCAGTAAGTTTGGGAAAATAATGAGAATTTCAGATCAACGAAGGTGACTCAGTTCATCTGGACACAACATTTCTTGACAGATACGTTTCATCACTCATCTAAGTGACCTCTTCAGTGTCAAATGATTGCAGGTATCCCCACCCTTATAAACAATACAGTTGCATAACGACCGAAACCAACGACCGGTTTCATATGCAAATATGGGCGTGACCATGAACTACAGTTACGATGGCCATGTGGACTATTCACAGAGGATTGGGAATAGCTGCAATCACAGCATTGCAAGATGGCGACAGATGCACTCTTAGGCCCCCCTCGGTTCAGGGGTGGTCATTCCCTCTTCACATAGATGGCCTCTTTGACTCCCCGTTCAAACCAGCGTTCCTCCCTATCAAGGATGTGCACATCCGCATCCCTGAAAGAGTGGCCACTGGCCTGTAGATGGTGTAGACTGTGGAGTCCTGGTCTGAGATGTTAGCTCTCCTGTGTTGGGTCATCCTCTTGGCCAATGTCTGTTTGGTTTCCCCAATGTACAAGTCATGACAATCCTCCTGGCACTTAACCGTGTACACTATTGCTCTGTTTGTGCCGGGGGACCAGATCCTTGGGGTGGACCAACTTCTGGCGCAGCGTGTTTTGGGGTTTGAAAGCAGCTGAGACACGGTGTTTGGAAAATATGCCTCTCTGCTTTTCCGACACTCCCGCCACATACGGAATCACCACTGGTTTATGCTTGGACAGCTGTCGTCCTCCTCCTCTCTTCAGTTGGCTGGTGCACTGTTTGGGCATCTCCCTGGCTTTGACAGACACCCAGTTAGGATATTAGGATAACCACACTTAACCAGTGGGATTTCTCCCCTTCCCCGGCCACTCTGTCGGTGGGGACGTTGTCAGCTTGGTGGTGCAGCGTCCTGACGACTCCTAGTTTGTGCTCCAGTGGATGATGAGCGTCAAACCTTAAGTACTGATCACTAAGTGTTGGTTTACGGTAAACATCAACAATCAACTGCAACTTCGTCTGCCGCCATCTTACCATGCTGTGATTGCAAACATTCCCAAATCCTCTGTGTACACATGGCCATTGGTTTCGGTTGTTATGCAGCTGTATTGTTTATAAGGGTGGGGACCCCCTCATTTTAGACTGAGGGGGTCACTAAGATGAGTGATGAAACGTATCTAACGATAAATGTTGTGTCCAAATGGACTGATTCAACTTTCTTTGATTTTCTTACCTGGGTTATTGAGCATGCATCAAGGCAAAGGGAATTTTACAACAGATAACCCTAATAATCAAAATAATTCTTCCTCTCACCCCAAAATCTATGTTTTTTGTTTTTCTGGATGTTTACAGTGTCGGGGAATCCAACAAAATCTATTTGAGACAGTAGACTGGCTTGCACACAAGATGTTTGTCCATTCTAGTCTTTTTGTGCATGTGCCACAAAAGAGCAGAAAACATGTTGAAATGAATCGTTAAGTTGATTATGAATTATTTTTCACAACCGATTGAAGTTACTTCTAATAAGTTCTCCGCACATTTGGAAACCCATATTCATCCATATTTGTCTTTTAGGACTCACTTCAGACTCTGCAGCTGGGTTGTTTTTGTTATTATTGTTGCATTATGACCACAACAACAGAGCCGAGCTACTATACAGCCAAGATATAGTGTGAGGGGCCATGTTTAACATGTGTAAAGTCAAATTCCTGCACATGTTTCAGAAAAGCTGTTGATCTCACTGGTGAAGTGCTTGGTTTCCTTGTTTCATTTATATACCTTTATTTAACCAGGTTAGTCCCACTGAGGTTAAAATCTCTTTAACAAGAGAGACCTGGCCAAGAATGGCAGCAGTGCATCAGTTTCAGCACACACTCACATGAAGACAACACAATAGCTCGAAGTGCAAAATAGCATAAAAATGAAGGGAAAAGATACAAACCTGTTATCAATTGAAACATGTCTATTGGCATGATTCATAAACAATTTACTTGACTCACTGGATTATATATATATATATATATATATATATATATATATATATATATATATATATTCCCCTCCCCTTCTCCCCAATTGTATCAGGCCAATTACCCCACTGTTTCCCATCTGCCAATCCGGGGAGGGCTGCAGGCTACCACATGCCTCCTCCGATACTGTGGAGTCGCCAGCCGTTTCTTTTCACCTGACAGTGACGAGTTTCGCCAGGGAGACATAGCGTCTAGGAGGATCAGGCGATTCCCCCCTGAACAGGCACCCTGACTGACCAGAGGAGGCGCTAGTGCGGCGACCAGGACACATACCCACATCCAGCTTCCCACCTGCAGACACGGCCAATTGTGTCTGTAGGGATGCCCGATCAAGCCAGAGGTTATACAGGGATTCGAACTGGCAATCTCCCGGACGCCCAAGTGCTAGACCTTTGTCCAAACAATGATCAGTGTTTCCAGGCATGATATAAGTCTTCACACTTTATTTAAAATGTACAAATTGCACATACTATCCCTGAATACACCATCAGAAACAAAGGTAGAGTCAAAGTAATCCATTTTACTCCCAAAAGTAATCCATTTGTAACTTGGGCTGTAACTTTCATTTTAAGTTACACCATCGTACCTTTTTTCTCTCACAGGCAGCAAGATTCTTGTTTGTGTTAAACTGTTACTGTTGGGACAGTGCCAACTCTGCACTTTTTGCAGAACACTATTATCAAATGCTTTCACAGCTTTTGCTTTCACAGCTTCCCCCAAATAATTTGTAGACCTTTTGTAGTTTTTCCGTGACCCACCATCGGAACCAAGCATTGACAAATTCGGTCATGTGCTCTACACGGCGCTGTATTGTTAACTCAACAATACAATTCTCTTGTGTGTTTTTTTGGTGGAGAGTTTCCATGGTGGGTGTGTGAGTTGGTGACTTTAGCGGGATAGGGGTCACTAAGGTGGGCCACAGTACAGTGCCAAGAGGGCCATGAAGAACAGAGGAACAATAGAGGCCGTGAGGCCCTCCTTGTTCTTTGTTTAAGTGCTAGCAGGAAAAGATACACCTGCCCGGCTTTTACTTTTGGCCGAACCAGGAGATCAAAATTAAAGGCTTATCACAAGGGTTTCCTCCGTCTGTTTTAAAATGGGGTAAGTGTTAAGCGTGGCATTAGGCCTAAGCGTATCAGGGAGGTGAAGGAAGGGGTAAGTGAAGGTGAATTTGCCTAGCTTTTCAGCTACTGCAGCGTTTTTGAGAGCAATGTCCTAGATTAAAACTCAGACAGAAAGCAAGTGTGACAGCAGGACGGTTCTCCGGGCGCAGGGTTTAGGAACAATGGCTGAGCTCATCCCAGCATTGTTTCCCCCCCACGGTTGATCTTAAACACCGCTCTTTAACGGGTGCCTAAATTTAAGAGGCAGGAAAAAACAGCATCTTCTGTGAGAGGAGTAGAGCGTGCCAGAGGGAACACGGGACTTCCTTAATGGATCCTTCGCTATTAAATGCTTTGCTCTGATTGGCTGGCTTTGGGAGGCAGGAACTTCCTGTTCCAGTGTCCTTAGAAAAAGACCTCTCCCTGTGAAAAGTAACTGATGGGACTTGGTGTGTGTGTGTGTGTGTGTGTGTGTGTGTGTGATTTATATGGGACCTGGGCACCTGGGCGTAGCTGCAGGGGCAGTAAAACACAAACACTCAGATGAAAACACGCAGTGGCTGTGGCTTATTATTTACCCTGCATTCTGCTGCTGTTGGTGACAGACTGAGTGACAGGTTGTGGGTAGACCCCAGCTATGTGAGAGTGTAGAGGACTATGAGTCACTAGTCAGATTTGCATCCACCTGTTTTTATGTGCGTTTTAAATTTGTGCATAAAAAAACCTGAGTGAAAACACTGAAAATTCATTAAAAAATCTCGAAATACCGCGAAAGTGTTTATGCTTGGGAGAGGTGGAAAAGTTGGTGTATCAATAAAAGGTAAATGCGACTAATTGCAATGGAAACAGATTCAGCGATGTCACTCAAGCTTCCGCTTCACTGGGCAGATGAAAAATGGTGGTAGACGAAAACATCAGGCACGTGTGGACAGATGAGGAGACGGCAACGCTGCTTGAATGAATACAAGAAACAAACATAAATGCAGGAACTCTTCCGAGAGTATCTGTCAATAAAGATTGGATCCAGACGAACGGATTCAACCTTCTCTGATCCTCCAACAGCACATAGCTCATAGCTGTAATATTAGCTTTTCAAAGTTGTTCAGTTTGTGGGCGACACAACCATCATTGGCCTTATCCGGGATGGTGATGAGTGTGCATATAGATGGGAGGTTGAACAGCCATAACAACCTGGAGCTGAACACACTCAAAACTGTGGAGATGACTGGACTTCAGGAGGAGCCCCCCCCCCCCCACACACACACACACACACTCCATACTCAACAGCATGGTGTCTGTGGTGAAAACCTACAGATTTCTGGGTCCCACAATCTCCCAGGACCTAAGCTGGGCATCCAACATAGACACAATCGTCAAATAGGCCCAGCAGAGGATGTACTTTCTCTGCCAGCTCAAGAAGTTCAGCCTGCCTCAGGAACTGCTGATTCAGTTCTACACGGCAATAATCCAGTCTGTCCTCTGCACATCCATCACTGTCTGATTTGGACCGGCCACCAAACAGGACAGGGACGGACTACAACAGACAGTTAAGTCTGCACAGAAAATCATTGGTGCTAACCTGCCCTCCATTCAGGACTTGTACACCTTCAGAGTCAGGGAACGGGCAGGCAACATCACTGCAGACCCATCACACCCTGGTCACAACCTGTTCCAATTCCTCCCCCCCTGGCAGGCGCTACAGAGCACTGTACCCCAAAACAACCAGGTATCAAAAGTTTCTTTCCACGAACTGTCATTCAAATGAACGCTATACACTGTCTAATAAATTCCAAACATGTTGTTTATACTGTACTGTACATTGTACATATACTGGTACACTGTCATGTCCATCCACCTCCAGGCATGTATGTAAGTAACCTGCTCACATCTATTTCAGCATCTCTGATATATTCTCTGCACCACTGCACTTTATCACCTCTTATTTTGCCTTTATAAGCCAATCTTTGTGTATATATCCAAAGATTGTTGTGTTGTAGTGTTGTTGTGCTATGTTAAGTGCACTGAGAGAGCCACGAAACCGGAGTCAAATTCCACGTTTGTGCACACCTACATGGCCAGTAAACATGATTCTGAAAACTCTCCATTTCCATTGTCCAGGGTGCTCTGTCACCAAGCTTTCCACCACCTTCGTTCGAGATTTGACTGGCACGTCATCGCGTTGCACCTTCTTCTTCTGTGGTGGTAGAATGGCACCGGACTGGAGAATTAGCGTCACCCACTGTTATCCCGATAAACTAACTCCTACTATTCGCATAGCGGTAGGCGATTTTTTCCCCCCTAGGATGAATCCGGAACGTTCCCCTGGAACGTAACGTTGTTACCGTACACACACGGTTAAGTTGGCAGAGTTAGCTTGGTTGCAAACTTGGCTAATGGCTAACAGTCAGCTAGCAAACGTGGCTAGGGTTAGGGTTCGCTAGCAAGCAAATGTCAAACATATAGCGGTGTTGTTGTAACTTGTTTTGTCTCGCATCAGCGATATTTCTGTCCGCCATTGTTTTCAAAATATTTGGACAATGCGATTGGTTTTTGCGCGTTCGCATCGGCCTTGACTGACAGGCAGATCTGGCCAATCCTAGCGCCCGATGGCGGGAACTTTCCAGATTTCTAGGAAAAAAATTATTCGCTAACGGTAGTGGATGGAAACCCGACCACCGTGACCTCTTTTTAATTTTTTTTTCAATTTTCTCCCCAATTTGTATCCGGCCAATTACCCAGCTCCTCTTGAGCCGTCCCGTTCGCTGCTCCACCTCCTCTCCGCCGATCCGGGGGCGCCCCGACCGACCAGAGGAGGCGCCAATGCAGCGACCAGGACACATACCCACATCCGACTTCCCACCCGCAGACACAGCCAATTGTGTCTGTCCTTACAAAAGGACACATCTATTACATTAACTGCTTTTATTAAATTAACTGTTGTTACAAGGCTCGCTGCAAAATGCAAGAATGAGCCGATAAATAAATGGATGGGAGCAGGTGCATAAAATGAGCGACTTCTGTTTGATGTTATCATTAGTATTAAAAATGTTTTTTTGCCAGTTTTCGAGCGTTGAATACAAATTCCAGTATAGGATGATGACAAAGGATTATATGACACCCGATGCTGCTGCCAATCTTTCTGCACAGTGTTCACCCAGTGACCTATATAGTCTCTTCCACTTAGTCTTTAAGTCAGTCAATCTGTACCTTTTTTCTTAGTCAATCTGCCTCCTTTTTTCTCTCTGTTTCTTATCCTTTCTCTTTTCCACCTTTTGTTGCCTGTCTGTTTGATTTAACCAGTCACGCGGACAATGTGATAATCATCTGTGTTTGCAGGGACCGTGAGGCGCAGAGTTAGGTCAGATACTGGAAAACATCGCTTGTTGCCTGCTACTCAGTTCAAAATAGTACGTTATTGGTTATTACTGCTCAGAAGCAGTAATTTGTTGAGCAGTAACATCTTTTCCTTCTACACCTCTGCTTGCGTGGCTGGGTCCTCTCGTAACTTCAGAAATCAGGATAACTCGACTCTGCCTCACCTCTGCACAATCATCTGGGTGATCACGGCTGTGGTGTCCAATGTCTGTGTTATCCTTTTGCAGTATTAGAATAAAATGTCGGCATAGTTCCAGAGAAGCACGGTGGCCCAGTGGTTAGCACTGTGGCCTCACAGCAAGAAGGCCCCGGGTTCGAACTCCAGGCCGTCTCAGGACCTTTCTGTGTGGAGTTCTGCATGTTCTCCCCGTGTCTGTGTGGGCTTCCTCTGGGTACTCCGGTTTCCTCCCACCTATAAAAAGACATGCATGTTAGGATTAATACTCCTGTCTGCCCCTGAGCAAGGCAATGGAAAGAAGAACTGGAGTTGGTCCCCAGGCGCTGCAGTTGCCCACTGCTCCTATACACAATAGTATGGGTTAAATGCAGAGAGCAAATTTCATTGTAACCCGTACAATGACAAAATAAAGTGGCTTTCTTCTTCTTCTTCTTCTTCTTCTTCTTCTTCTTCTTCTTCTTCTTCTTCTTCTTCTTCTTCTCTTCTTTGGGTTGAGACGTTCGACCAGAGAGCATCAGAAGTCAAAATTTATTCAAAATATATTAAAGTACTATTTGCCCTAGATGGGTTTTGTGTGTGGTTCTGTGTGTGTCCTTGTACATAGCAGTGACAAAGTGATAGTGTTTATATCTGCTTGTAATTGGGGAAAAAAAGGAAATGCACAATCGCCCTGCTCTCCCGGTGCATTCTCAGTACGACTCCGGTGCATGCTTTCACCATCTGACAACTCAGCCCATCCAATAAAAGTTTAATGACTCTTATCTGCAAACAGGGGAGAAAATCGGCTTTATGGTTTCTCATCCTTTTCATTTCTCTTTCTTCTGTGCTTTTTATTCCCCATTTCTCTCTCTCTCTCTCTCTCTCTCTCTCTCTCTCTCTCTCTCTCTCTCTCTCTCTCTCTCTCTCTTATTCACTTTTTTTTTATCACGTTCTCTCTCTTTACTCTTGCTCTCGCACACACACTAGGGTTGGGCGATATGTCAAAATGTTCCTACTGGCCACCGTCAGCCCATCAATCGGGGATATATACCTGTAGGCCAATATTTTTTTTCCAAGGATGAATCCGGAAAGTTCCCGCCCTCAGGCGCTAGGATTGGCCAGATCTGCCTGTCAGTCAACTTTCCGGATTCATCCTAGGAAAAAACTATTCGCTTACCGTACACACAGTTAAATTGGCACAGTTAGCTTGGTTGCGAACGTGGCTAATGGCTAACAGTTACCTAGCAAACATGGTTGGGTTAGGGTTGTTGCGCGTTCGCGTCGGCCTTGACTGACAGGCAGATCTGGCCAATCCTAGCGTCTGAGGGCGGGAACTTTCCGGATTCATCCCAAGAACCCGCGCGTCGGCCATTTTCAGTGAATGGGAAAGCTCGGTGCGAAAAAGAATAAAAACCCCACTATTTGGGATTATTTTGGGTTTTAAACCGGACGCAACCGGCAAGCCGAAGGACCTAAATGAAGCAATTAAGTAATCTGCCGTCTTTGTAAATGAGTTGTGCCGGCAAAAGAGTCTTGACACTACCGATTTGCACGGGCATTAATGTGAAAACCTAATTTTACGGAAACATTACAGCCTATAGGCTACTCTTCTTCAATCAAGCAAAATAAATCACCTTGACCTCTTTACTAAGCAATAAGCTGTAAAGACAGGCTGAACAGCTGTCCGACACGATGTTTGTCTGGTTTTTTTTAGAGGGGGGGGTCCGATGACGTCAGAGAAGGACGCCTCCGCATGATCAAACGGGTGGAGA